>NW_008704785.1:1315743-1343243 GCF_000326865.2 Helobdella robusta
TGCGAAGAAAATGTTCAGTGTATTTATAATGGACGGGTGGCCATTAAACTTAGGTTCAAACTTTATGTCCCAACATGGTGTCCATCATTTTATATTAGCCAGACACTGACTACCTTATACTGGTACTACCTTAGTTGCTACTACATTTTTATACTATTTTAGTTATACTACGTTATGTTAATACTACCCTGTTGATGTCTTATAGGTACGTTCAAAAATACTAACTTACTCGCTACTATTTTTACGATAATTTTACTTTAGAATTGTCATCTTTTTAATGCTACTTTGAAATTTTACTCTGTTTTGAGTAATTTGATAATTTTTAGACCATAAATAGCCTCTTTAATAACTTCTCAATAAGTATTAGTTTTTTTTTAAATTGATATAAGTATTTGAGATGGTTATTATTTATATTAGTATTCAGTATAACCGGAGTTTGTGGTTTTATTCAGTAGTAGTAGAGTTTATAGAGTTAGTTATAGTAAACCGTGCTATTTAAAATTTGGCAAGAGTAGTATTAGCATGTAATCACTGCCTCTTCAGTAAAAACTTACTTTAATTTGATTATTTACTAGATTAAATTTTGTATTTCTAATAATTATATGAAGAGTTTTCAGCTTGATCGCTTCTAATTACCTCTTTAGTAATTTGCTATGCTATAATTAAAAGAATTAATCAATTAATCTTCTTTTTTCTTCTATATTTGGTTCTATTTAATGATTTTTGATAGAATCATTCAAATATGAATTATTTATAATTAAAACACTTTTTTTTAGAAGTATATCTTGCAACCTTATGACCAGCTAATTTCAGTATTCGCGTTGTTCAATTAAAAAGTTTCTTATCTTTGTTTTTTTACTATCGCTCCTCTTTGTTCGGCACGACGAATGGTTCAAGTTTTGTCATTTTAACAGGAATTAGCTTAAAAAACACGGACAACAATTAATTTAACATAACGACATCACTATTTTGAAGTGGTAAATAGAGAAATAATGCCACGAATTAGCAGTCACCACGCAAAACAAACCGCCCCGACTTCTTCAATGGAGACCCTAATTGAGAATGACGAAAGTAAGCCAGAGCCCGAAGAAGAGGAATCCGGAAAGGCAACAACGGAGGCAGAGCCAGACTTATCTAGTAGTGATATCGCCGATAACAATCAAAATCTCAAACCTTATAAAAAACCTCCCAGAAAATTTGACTGGCTTTTGGAGAAACAGCCGTGGGCGAATTGGAGAGAAAAAGCCAAAATAGGGTCAGATTTGAAGGATGATGGCGATTGTTTTTTCAGACATGGTGACATAACAAATGCTTTGAAAAAGTACCACAAGGCATTTTTGTACCTGAGAGGGGCTGAGGTCGATAAGTCCCAAATTTATGAATACAACGCACCAATTATAATGCACCCGAATGGTGGTTCCACGATTGTGAAAAATCCTGAACTTGAAAATTTGAGGGCAACTGTGTCGGAGTGTGCCAACAATATTGCCAGTTGGTCTCTTTCTTTTTTTTACTAGTAATTTTTGTAATTTTATAAATCAATTCAATTTAACTTTTACTGAAACCGCCAACCAACATGCACATTGTAGGCTGCCTATTGATCAAGGAGAACCCTGACTATGATCGTATCCTAATTAGAATCGATCAGGCTCTCAAGTTCAACTCTGAAAACTGGAAAGCGTTGTACAACAAAGGTTACTAGTGTGTGTGTGTGTCTGTCTGTGTGTTAAATTAAGAACAATGAAATTATTTATTGGTAAGAGGTACATGGTCTTTTTTGAGTTGCATTGACTGAGTTTGAATGCATGTAAGTCCACCATAGTAATGAAATAAAATAAACACACATACACATATAACATTATTCCGAAAGGTTTCATTCTGTATCAGCAAAAAAATTTTGAGGGTGCAATGTGGCTACTGAAAAAAGCATCTCGAAAACCTGAAAGCAATGCTGGTTAGTGAGTTATTTTTGTGATCTTTGGTAAATTCCGACAAAATGAAGAGAAAATTTCGATAATTTTAACTTTTTGATAACTTTCTTAAAGATAATTCTTTTTTTAAATCATAATACATTAATCCAGTAATAAGATATACACTAGTATAAATAATATGGATTAAATTACAGTCATAATAAACTATATTATATTATTCTATATTATATTATATTATATTATAGAGCCCAACGTCAAAAAATACTTGAATCTATCACTGGAGGAACTGAAAGGCAAGGAGCTATCCCTGGACAAAGCCCTAGAAACCTTGTTTCTCCCATTACTGAAATGAATGAATTAATTTCAAAGTGAAATTAATTAATAAATGGCATTTTATTTAGAAGTGGATGAATTCCTAAATGGAAATAATTAATAAATGGTATTTTGTTTGGAAGCGGATGAATTTCTAAATGAAAATAATTAATAAATCTTAAATAATTTTTAATAAAAATGACGATTAATCTAAGAAATGTATGTAAAAAAGAGATAAAGAGATATGAATCTACAAGGAAAGGAGTCAGTTATTAGGTGATAAGTCTGGATTAGTTTGTAGTTGGTTGGGTAAAAAAAAATTTACAATTTTATTAGGATTAAAAGGAATGTTTAGAATGTTTTTCTGTATATACTATTTGTTGATAAATATTACACACACACACATTTCTTTGTATATGTGTACACACGCGCAGGCACATACAGCTGTACACATGCACACACACATTTATGTATGAACAAACATGCACTTGCAAGAACGTATTTAGATAAGTATAATAAACCAGATTTTTTTTTCTTGTCTTTATCAACTGCGTACATTAAACTTTTTACGAATCAATGTTTTAATTTATTTTTCATAAATACCTCATGAACACGTATTCTCCGGTACTCGTATGTACTGTACATAACTGTATATATACAATAATGTATATATACAATACATATGTTTATTCATAAGTATGCATGTTTTTTTATGTGTGTTTGTAAATTTTTTTCTATTTGTCATAAGGGCAATTAGTTATCTAGTACATATATATATATATATATATATATATATATATATATATATATATGTACACACACAAGATTTGAAGTTATTTATGTTGCATGTCACAGATCTTGATTTATTTTTTAAATAAAAAAAATTTATTTCACAAGAGTTTATAAATGTATTTTGCCATGTTTTTCGTTTTCTTTACATTTTTGTAGCACGTAATTTTTTGAGCGTTTTTCTCCTTTTATCTTATTGATGTAATTATCCATCCGTATACACGTTACATCACATTTTTATTAACAATCATTTATATATATATATATATAATTTATTTTTTATATTCATAAATTACGTGAATTATTGTTAAATAAAATCAATCAATTAATTAATATAAGTGTAATTTTGGCTGCTCAAGTTATCATCTGTAGTGAATTTATCTTTGAGAGTATCGTTACTTTGATTGACATTCATTGGGGGCTAATGGAGATGATGTTGATGTTGTTGGTGATGGTGTTGTTAATGTTGTCGTTGTTAATGTCGGTGTTGTTGTTTTAAATGACGCTGTTGACGATAGTTTTAGAGCTGTTGGTACTTCTTCAGATAACAATTGTTGTTGTTGTTGCTGTTGTTGTTGATGCTTCAGAGATTGCAAGAACATCTGTATCGGCTCTCTTGACTGACTCTGCTCGTAATAAAATATTGGCAATGATTTATGTTGTTGCTGCTGAAGCTGTTGTTGTTGCTGTGATGTTGTTGTTGTAACGTTGTTGTTGTCGTCATTGTAGGTGTGATTGTTGTCATCAGCCATCACCATCTTCACTCCTATTCTTCTTGGTCTAGATTCCTTCTCCAAGAAATCCACAAACAACTCGAAGAACGACTGAAGGAATAGCGAAAAATGGAGGAATAATAAAAGAATTAATCGTAATTATAGTAGTAATAATAATAGTAATTGATTTATTATAATGTGAAAATATGTTAATTTTTTATAATATAATCATGCTGATTTACTTTTATCACACACACACATAAACATACATACATACACACACACATACATAGACACACACACACTAACATGTTCGTCCGCTGTAAAAGAGGACTGCCTTGTTAGATCTGTGTATCTACTTGTTGCTGTAACCTATAAATAATTATAGTTACAACTATAATATAATAATAATTATAATGATAATTATGTAAAATAATAATACTGAAACTACTTATCGAGACTTTACCTTATTAATTTCACCAACTGAGAAGTCCAGGTATTTACATATGATACTGATGGCCTCTTGTTTTTTATCAGAAGGCGCTTGTAGGTAGCCAGAGATTAAACTTTTCATTATTAATCTGAAGAATAATGGCTATAATTATTATATTTATTATTATCATTAATAATATTTTGAATAAATGAATAATATTCTTATTAATAGTTAGCTACTTGTCTATTTTAGCGCTGTCATCTTGGCTGATTTTATCAAGTTTAGAGTTTAGTACTATGATCTCTTTGTCTCTTTCTTCAACTTGTAAATTATTGAATGAATGAATTTTATTATGAGGAAGTTAATTATAATTAATAAATAAACACACGCACGCACACACACACACAGACAAACAAGCGAGCACACATACACAAACAAACAAGCGAACACACACGCACATACACAAACAAGCGAACACACACGCACATACACAAACAAGTGAACACACACACACTTTTAAACTGTAGGGATTTTACTCTTTCATTCAACACGTCTAAATCTTTCAGTCTATCGTTTGATCTCATGAGCTGTTCTTGCAATGGTTTGACATTATTCTGGAAAAAAATATCAGTTGTGCTGAAATATAATCAAAATATTATGAATCTAAATGTATACATACATAGTAATTATGAATTATATATTATATTATATTATAGGTAAAAATACCAATAGCAGTAGTAATTATTTTTGGTAGTAATAGCAATAGTAGCAATAGCAGCAGAAATATTATTAGCAGGTAGTAGTAGTAGTAGTAGTAGCAGCAGTAGTAGTAGTAGTAGCAGCAGTAGTAGTAGCAGCGGTAGCAGTAGTAGCAGCAGGTAATAGAAGTAGTAAAAGCTGTGTTAATATTGGTAATAATACTAACTTCAAAGTGTTGAATTTTCTCTTTTAGTTGTTCATTGATCTGCCCTTCTAGCTTCAGGTCACGTCTGCACTTCTCCAACTCACTCATCTGCATGATGTGATGATCTGTCATCGTAAGTTAAACCAATTAAATTAATTAATTAATTGATTGATTGATTGATTAACAAATGAATGAATGAAAAAATAAAGAATTGTATCTTAAGTCAATCAAAAGTTAAGCCAGTTAAATTAATTAATTAATTAATTGATTGATTGATTGATTAACAAATGAATGAATGAAAAAATAAAGAATTGTATCTTAAGTCAATCAAAAGTTAAGCCAGTTAAATTAATTAATTAATTAATTGATTGATTAACAAATGAATGAATGAAAAAATGAAGAATTGTATCTTAAGTCAATCAAAAGTTAAGCCAGTTAAATTAATTAATTAATTAATTGATTAACAAATGAATGAATGAAAAAATAAAGAATTGTATCTTAAGTCAATCAAAAGTTAAGCCAGTTAAATTAATTAATTAATTAATTGATTAACAAATGAATGAATGAAAAAAATCAAGGATTTTATCTTCAGGAGCAAATTTATCATAGATTATATTAAACAAATGTTGAAAACCATTTTGAAATTGAAACTAAAGATGTGATGAAAAAAATTGAATTGGAAATGTTATTTATTCATTCTGTCATTCATTTATACATTCATTCATTCATTTATACATTCATTCATTCATCTATACATTCATTTATCCATTCAGTCAATCATTTACTTTTTTCATATTGTTCGAGGACGACGTGAAGATTATTAATAGATGATGAATATTGATCTATAGTAACTCGAGCTTCATCTAATTTCACTTTTAAATCATCTCTCTCGACTATCAGGCAGCTCGTACGCTCCATTAAGTTGGCAATCTTTTCTTGGCTGTGCGACCTTTTGTTGGAGAAGAAAAAAATTTTTAAAAGTAAATCATATAAATATAAAATCTATATTCCTGGTAAGTTTGAAAGAATGTTTTGAGAAAGAATTTTGAATAAGAATTTAAAAATTTTTTTAGAAAAGTCATTTAGAATACCACACACGCACACGCACGCACACACACAATAAAAATAGAAAACCAACTTTATATCATTTTCTACAGTTTGATAATTTGATAGTTTAGATTTCAAAATTTCGAACTCTTTTGTTAATTTTGATCTTTCCCTTTCAAATTCTAAGGCATCCTGAGTGTATCTCTCCTCCATGTCTAATAGATGTTTTCGTAGTCTTTGATTGTCTTTCTCTAGATGTTGCTGCTGTTGATGTTGTAGTTGCTGAGCTTGCATTTGAACCTGGTTCCTTTCAGTCTCATTCTAGGGTTATTGTAGAGAAGAGAAAAAAAATTAATTCTAAATAAAATTCAGAGACTTTGAAATAACTAGTTGTGAAGGTAAGGATAACTAAACAATAAACATGTTAAAATATACTTTCAACAAGCAAATTAAAGCAACCGGAAGCTTCTGAAATCATTCAAAAACTTTTAAAAGTTGAAATGAATGAAAAAAGAATTGAAAAATGGAAAAAATTTAAGAGAATTAAAATGATAAATACCTTCAGAAAATCATTTATGGCAGTTGTACATCGATTGCTAGGTGTACATTGTTGTACATTTTCTAGATCTTTTTTTAATGTAATATTTTCATTAATCAGTTTTCTATTTTTCTCAATTTCTAATCTCAACTTTTCATTTAACAAAGCGTATTTTTCTCGTTCATTTTTTACAAAGGCATTCAAATTACTTAAATCTTCTTTGGACGTTAATAATTCATCTAGAGATTTATTTTTCTCAAATTCTAAATTCAAAAATTTCTTCTTTTCACAGTCTAAATTGAAATTAAGTGATGCTATCTGCTTCCTATGCTCCTCCTCTGCTGATATCAACTCATTTCTAGCACAGGACAGCTTCTGAACTAAACTGAAAGCCTGATTCTTTGAAGTCTCAAGAGCATTTTTTAAAGTTGTCTGCTCTGTGCATAGAAAATGAATTTGCTGTTTTAATCTTAGCCTCTCTTGTTCAAACTCGTTTGCTAGTGAATTCATTAAATCATTGTTGGGCTGTTGTTGTTGTTGGTGCTGTGAATTTTTGTTTAAATTTTTATCTGATGATTTTAACTCTGAAAAAAATTGTTCCACTTGACTGCTGGTAGAATCTAGTTTCAATTTAATAGAAGCAGCAGAGTCAGTAATGTAGGTGGCATACTCGTTCAAATGAGTTATCACAAGCTCCAGTTTTTGTTGATTAGCTGTGTTCTGGGCCTGTAGACGACTTATTGATTTAAGGCAAGAGTCATTCTCTGCCCTCAGTTGGGTTAACTTGTTTTCAAGAACTTTCTCGACATCGGTTCTCTTGATATAATAATTAATTAAATTAATTAAATTTAAAATTTTAATTAAAAAAAACTCAAAATTGATTTGCATGTGAAAAAGTTAAAAAGGTTCAAAACCTGAACCTCGAAAGTTTCTGACAAATTTTCTACGTCAACTTTCTTATAAATTTTTGAACTGTGGTAATCGTTAGAGGCCGTTAAAGACATTTTTGCCGAAAAATTTTATAAAAATAAAATGTAAAATTTAAACTTAAAAAAACAAAACAGAACGAAAAAAGTGCGATATCGTTCATTCACAAACAGAATTAGAGATATGCGGTCCCACTAAAAAGTCTAATTAAAAGTACTTTAATACTTACTTTTACACAAAGTTTTTTTATTTAATTAACTTAATAAATATTTTTATTAATATTGAAATCACTAATAATAGTTAAAATTAATTATTTAGAAGAAAGTTTGTCAAAATTGGCTGAACAACCGAACGGAACGGCATAACAAACACCTATTTACTTTTAATCTCTTATTAGTTTCACAAACAAGTCGATTAATTATTCCGTACTAATTCCTAACTAACGTACCAACAGTATTTTTATAAAATCTTAAATCCAACATCAATTTTTTCAAAATCAAAATTTTTAATCCGCTGCTTTAAATATGACGGACACAGAAAAAAAGGCGCACGAATTCGTCGCCCAGGCTGACAAAAAACTAAAATCCGGGGGAGGATTTTTTGGGTCTTTTTTTGGGTGCGTTTGCAGCTTTTCAAATTTTGTTTTACATTTTTTATTACAAATCTCTTTTGTCAAATTCTTTATTAGTTTCAATAAATAGTACTCTTCTCTGCCTCTAGTGATTGATTAGGCCCAATTGGCCTGTTCCACTATCTATTGGCCTCTATTGCTATTCTATATTTTATTTTATATATACAATAGATATAGATATTTTCATAATTCTCAGAGGATCTTCTAAATTGGAAGATGCAGCAGAACTGTACCTGAAGGCTGGCAACAATTTTAAGATGGCTAAACAGTGGAGTGGTCAGTTATTATTTTTATCATTTTTACTTTTAATTACTATAACTATATTATGCTAATATTACATTATAAATGATTTAATAGTCATTTATTCAGAAATCAAACATTTGTTAAACCTTTCCCTAATTTTCCTAATTTAGCTGCTGGGGACGTTTTCTGTAAGGCGGCCGCTCTTTACTTAAAGTTGGACAGTAAACATGAAGGCGCTTCTCAATATGTAGAGGCTGGAAATTGCTACAAAAAAACTGATGCTGATGGTTAGTGTGATTAGTGGATGGATGGATGAATGGGTGTATGAATGAATGAGTATATTAGTATATAGATGGATGAGTTGATGAATACATTAATAAATGGATTGATTGATGGATGAATGAATGGATCTAAAATTGGATAGATGAATAATGAATTTGATGAATAATTATAGGATTTAATGATAGATTTGTATTAGATGGTGTTGTATTGTATTTTGTTGTATGTGTTGTTTGGTATTGTATTGTATTGTATTGAATTGTATTGTATGGTTTTTTTTTAGTTGTTTTTTTTTTCAAATTAATCTTGTAGAAGCAGTAAAGTGTCTTTTAAAAGCTATTGAAATCTATACAGATATGGTTAGTTATGTGTGTTTGTTTGTGTGTTTGTTTGCGTGTGTGTGTTTGTTTGCGTGTGTGTGTTTGTTTGCGTGTGTGTGTGTGTGTGTGTGTGTGTGTTTTAAAAATGATGATTGATTCGATAATAAAAAAATAATTTAAATGATTTATTTTTTTCATTCATCACACCAATTCATTCATATATTCATTTGTATTTATCCATTCACCTGTCCATCCATCAATTCATCCATTAATTCATCTGTCCATCAATTCATTCATTCACCCCAAGGGTCGTTTCAACATAGCAGCCAAGCACCACGTATCCATAGCTGAGATTTATGAAAATGACAAAGTGGACATAGACAAGGTGAAAATAATTTTTTTTATTTGACTCCCCCCCCAATTAATTTCACCATAATTATAATTATTATATTATAATTATTATATTATAAGTATTATTACTATTATAAGTAAAAATTATTGATAATTATTGTTATTATTGTTCTTTTAACATAGGCAATGTCCCATTACGAGAAGGCTGCAGATTACTACAAAGGAGAAGAGTCCAATAGGTCTTTTGCTTCAGATTCTCTTCTATAATTTTATTCTCATTATTATTTTTTAAAGTTAACTTGAATTTAAATAAAATATTATGGTAAATAATATAGATAATTAGTATTTCTGGTGACACAAAAATACCTCTAGCACTGCAAATATAAAATATTATATTATAATATATAAAGACCAAAAAAGAGAATTAATATTAACAATAAATACATTAACAGTAAAAATGGGTATAATTAAATTAAAATAATATCTTCTCTTATTTGTTACCTTTTCTTATTTATTGTCTTTCATTGGAAATGGACGACAGCTCGGCCAATAAGAACCTGCTGAAGGTGGCCCAGTACGCAGCTCAGATGGAGCAGTACGACAAGGCCATTAATATCTACGAACAGGTGCGCTCGTAATTAGGTTTCATTCGAATAGACAGATGGATGGCCATTAATGAATGAATGATTGAATGAATGAATGAATAGATAGATAGATAGATAGATGAATGGCCATTAATGAATGAATAAATGAATGAATGAATAGATAGATGAATAAATGAATGAACGGATGGATGGATAAATGAATGAATAGAGGGATGAATTATTGAATGAATGTGTGGGGCTGTACAATAATGCCATTATTATTTTTTTGGGGGGCTTCAAACCTTAGGTGGGCATGTCTACGATGGATAATCAGCTGTTGCGTTACGGTGCAAAGGATCATTTCTTCCGGGCCGCACTCTGCCGGATGTGCCAGGATACTGTGGACGCCATCAACTCCCTGGCCAAGTACCAAGAGATGTTTCCCGCCTTTTCCGAGTCCAGAGA
Source organism: Helobdella robusta (assembly GCF_000326865.2). Taxonomy (NCBI): domain Eukaryota; kingdom Metazoa; phylum Annelida; class Clitellata; order Rhynchobdellida; family Glossiphoniidae; genus Helobdella; species Helobdella robusta. Next base: position 1,326,211 of record NW_008704785.1, read on the forward strand.
ATGCAAATTACTCAAGGTATGCATCCGTGCGTGTGTGTGTGTGCATTGTGTGTGTGTGCATTGATCTGGTGGTTGACTGATTGGTTGGCAAATTACTTCACGCGATAATCGCGAATCCGTTATACAATAATTATAGAACATTAATTAATTATGAATAATAATAATAATAATAATGATAAAATAATTATTATTTGAAATAATACTCCCCACCAGAGTCTGCTATCGGCATGTGAGGATCAAAATGAGGAAAGCTTCACTGACGCAGTACGAGAATACGATAGCATCTCTCGCCTGGACCAATGGTACACCGCCATTCTACTACGAATCAAGAAGCAGATCGACAACGATGGCGATATGAAATAATAATTTAAATTATAGACATAATTATCATAATTATATTATAGTTATTATAATTTTAGACATAATTATCGTAATTATATTATAATTATCATTTTTTATTATTGTCGTTATTGCTATTTTTTATTATTTTACAAAAATTTGAATATGAAAATTATGAATATGGTTAATGTTAACGTTTGCATGTTGTTGTTACATCAGAAAGATGGCTCCATAGCATTCATACCACGATGATAATAATATAATATACGCAATATAATTTTATTATTATTATTTTTGTAAATAAATACAAACAATTGAATATTATCAATGGATTAAATTAAGGTTTTAATTATCGTTTGTATATATTTAATCAAATATTATATTGAGAATTACGTAATTTTCTCCTACAAATTGTTATCCTTGCTATTGTTAACCTTTACTATTATGTATTTTTATTGTTATTATTTATAGTTTAAAGCGTTGGTTGAAGGGTTTTTTTTCAAAGGCTCTATGTGTTCGCAATGGCTTTGGCAAGAACTAAAAAATGTTTTTCTTTGCTATAATTTTGGGTTTTATACTTGATTAATTTTAGCCATCTTTTACCCTTTTCATTCTCTCTCTCTCTCTCTCTCTTCCTAACACACAAACACACACAGACATACATACATACATATACACATCTATGTTTATGCACATTTATATATTTATATATATATATAACCCTTTATTGTATCGGTTAGGTTTCTATTTCTATCACAAATAATTTTTCAAAAATCTTACAAAATTGTGAACGAACTTTTCATCACTGTCATTATTATCTTCATTACCATCATCATTTGTTATATTAAAATTATTAAAACTAATTAATTAAAATTGAATTATTAAAAAAAAATAATATTGATACGATGTAATTCTGCTCTGTCTTTCATAGCCCATTATAATTTTACACCGCACTCCATGTATTATATACAAGCAAATTTAAAATAGAAAATTTTCTGTTTGATAAACACACACACACGCGCGCGCGCGCGCGCACACACATATATATATATATTTCCATTGGGACATGGCAGCAGTTGAAAAAACTAAATATTGATTATGGGTTGCCTATATAAATATATATTTTAAATTATTTTATATTTAATAATTATAGTAATACTGTAATTATTTTCATAATTATAGTATTATGAACTGTTCGTAGAGGCACTGTCGAACTTTGTAGTAGTCGTCACAAACTGTTCCTTCCAGAAGAATCATTCCTAGCTCGTTCTGTCGGAGAGGTTGTTAGAAAAATTATTTTAAAATTATGAATAATTATTTGTTATTATTACTATAATTATTATTGGGGATTGAAAAAATAGAGAGAAAGAGAGAGAGAGAGAGAAACAAAACGATGTTTTATAATAGCAACTTGGTCGTTAGAACAATAAATATAGACCGACAGACAGACGAATACATGTAGTAGATATACAAAGACAAACACACAAACGAATCAAATCAGTGACAAACACACAGACGAACAAACGCACAATCAGACAGGAAAACGAACGAATACAATCAGAGACAGATGTACAGTCAGACAGCCAGACAGACAAACATACACACACACACACACACACAGACAAACAAACAAAACAAAACCTTCTTGACGGCAACTTTGTTATTACAAATGAGCACACCTCCACTCATCTCTGCTTGCACGCCCTGACTGATGACATACTGCTTGAAGTCAGACAGACGTGGAATGTTTATGAAGATCGCCGAATGCTTCTCCACCTGTAAGTTTGAATATATTTATGTATGTATGTGTGAACTTGTATGTGTGACTTGTATGTTTGTATATGTGTATATATATGTTTGTTTGTTTGTATGTATGTATGTGTGTATGTTAGTAGGTAGGTAGGTATGTATGTATGTTTGTTTGTTTGTTTGTATGTATGTTTGTATGTATGTATGTTTGTATCTATGTGCGTAAGTAAAAAACCCTGAACCTACCAAATTGGGAGCTAGCGGAACTAACGCAGGCATGACGTCATCGTCGACGTCACGACCATCATCATCAACATCCATCGGATCATTACTACCATCGTCAACGTCCATGTCACGATTGTCACTGTCGTCACGACGCTTCTCTTTTTTGATGTTTATCGATGTTGTTGCTGTTGTTGTGGCTTCAGATTTTTTTTCGGTTTTAATAATGGTTCCTTTGGAAGATTCGAGAAGAATGAGTGAGCGAATGAGTGAATGAGATGAATGAATGAGCGAATAAAACATATACTAATAAATGAATGAATGATGAATTAGTCATTGAATAAAAAATAACATACAAACTTGAGTACAAACACATGAACAAACCAACAAAACACATACACACAAACAAACACATACATACAAACAAACATATACATACAAACAAACACATACATACGAACAAACACATACATACAAACAAACACAGGTACATACCATTAAGTTCTGATTTAGCACTGGTATCGGATTGATACTTGGTCATATCGAGCTGTGCATCCAGCCATGTAATTTCCACATCCTTCACGTGTGAAAACTTTAACGCACTGACCACTGAATCTTTTAGTTTTACCTTTTTGGGGGGTTTTATTTTTGTTTATTTTATTATTATTATCATTATTTAATATAATTATTGTTTCAACCATTCTCACATTAGCCAATCAAATTTCAATCATTCTTCTATTAGCCAATCATCTAATCAACTCCTTTCTTTCTTCTACACACACACACACCCACATACACACACACACACACCTGATATATGTGCCTGTCCGTGGTAGCATCTAACACCTCATTGGTCCGCGGGATTAGGACACGCCCCCCCTGCATCACGTGACTCTGCCATTCATCGACCAGACGGGTGGTGTTCTTTTTGTTCCCTCTCACTAAGATCTTGGGAAGATTGGATGAAAAAAATTTAACTTTTTAACGGCTATGAACTGATATGAGAGTCAATCTGTCAATCAATTATTCAATCAACCAATCATCTAATAAACCAATCAACTACCTAATTTAAAACCCAATCAATCAACCAGCCAACCAATCAATCAGTCAACCACCCACCAGATCAATCAGTCAATCAATCAATGGACCAACCAGCTGCCTAGGTTTAACTTTCGAGATGATGCTTTTAATAGACTCGCCATCGGACCGGCCTTCGAAGTCGATGAAGACGATTTTTGATTGGATCTCCAGTGTCTCGGTTGAACGTATGCACTTGTGTACGTCTGCCGTGTCTGTTCAATCAATCAATCAATCAATTAGTCAATTAATCAATCAATTAGTCAATCAAACAAACAATCAATTAGTTAAACAATGACCTAATAAATTCCAGCAATTAGAATTGGAAAGACAAAAGAATATATAACAAGGGGTAATAATCAGAAAGAACCAAACGAGAAATTCAAAAAAGAGAATGATAGATAGATGGAATAGATATGGAGAGAGAGAGAGAGAAATAGAGAGAGAGAAAGAGAGACCACACACACACACACACAGACAACCTTTTATTTCAGTGTTCTTCCTACCCTTCAATACTTTCGCATTATTCATCGCATTTTGGCCGTCTGCAAATGCAAAGAGCTTCGGACTGTTTGAGAATGAAGAAATTATATTATAACTATTAATAATTATGACTCTAATAAATAATATAAACTACTCGATCATTCAGCCAGTCAATATATCAACCCTTCAACCAACCAAATCACACAAATCAAACTAAGCAAACAGACACCGCCACTAACATCAATGAAATCATTCATTCATTTATTCATTCATCCATTCACCCATCCATTCATTCATCCATCCATTCACTCCTAAAAAAGAGACAAACTCGACGAAGGTCCCATACGCGTCAAACTTCATCTTCTCCTCCCTGAACGGGTAGACATACTGGGCTTTCTTGAAGTGCCGTATGTTTAAAATTTTCTGGCGGTAGAAAAAAAAATGCATTTGTTTGTTTGTTTGTTTGTTCGTATGTTTGCTTATGTTTGGTCGTTTGTTTTGTTTAGTTTATTAACTACTACTACTGCTGCTACTACTACTGCTACTACTTCTGCTACTACTGCTACTACTACTACTGCTATTACTATTCCTACTACTACTACTACTACTACTATTACTACCACAGCAACTACTACTACAGCAGCAACAACAACAATTACAACAAACCTCGTGTCTTACGTGTAGATCAAACTTATTTTTGTGCCAGAGAGTCTCAACCCTCTCCTCCTCCTCCCCTGAATCACTATCATAACTCGCATCCAGTTCTTCCTTTATTCTGAAAACGAATAAAAACATTATTATTATTATTATTATTAGTGTGTGTGTGTATGTATGTGTGTGTATGCGTGTGTGTGAATACTAACTTGACGTCGTCGTATGTGTAATCGTCATCATCATTTAGTGATTTATTCTCCTTCATTTCATCCAGCTCCCTTCCTTCTAGCTTCACTTTTCGTTTAATCTGTCCGGGCAATTGATGAAAAATTTAAAAGTTAATTTAAACTAAATTGTATTTTTCAAGCTTTACAGAACTGTTTACTAATTCTATAGCAAATGTAATTGCCAAAGGAATAAACCATTTTTTATGTATGTATGTGTGTATGTATGTATGTATGTATGTGTGAATATACATGTGTATGTATGTATGTATATGTGTATGTATGTATATATTTGTGTATGTATACAACCATACAACCAGATAATACAATACAATACAAATACAATACAAATACAATACAAAAACAAGCTACCTCAAGAGATATAGTCTTTGGGTTAGGATTCTCGTACAAAGTCCTAGCCAAACTTCCTGGTGTCGACCGATTAGTAAGTATGATACAATTGTTCGGGTTCCCACACCACTGGACGAACAAGTCCCTGGTAAATCCGTACTCAAGGTCACAAGGGCTGGCTAGGACGACCTGCGGTAATTATTATTATCGCTATAATTATAATTATATTATTATCGCCATAGTTATATTATTATCGCCATAATCATAATTATATTATTGTTTTTTGTTATAAAAATTACAATTTTTGAGCTCAGCAAGTCTTGGATTATTATTATCATCATTAATTATTACTATCGCCACCATAATAATTAATATTATAAGTAAAATTATTATTAGTATAAGTATAATTATTATAATAAGTATAATTATTATTTAAATTACAAACTTTAGGCTCTGGGATCTTGGCAAGCTCTTGTAGGGTGTGGCATATTTGTAGGAATTTGAACTGGAACGGGTTGGTCCTCTGAGATTCGAACGCCTTCATTATCTTCTCACTCATCCATTCCACCTAATAATAATAATAATAATTAGTAATAGTAATAATAAATAATAATTAATAATAGTAATAATTAATAATAATAATAATAATTAATAATAATAATAAAAACTATGACGAACTTGGGATTTTGCAAAGTCGATGACATTGTATGCCACTCTGTTAAGCATCACTAGACTGTAGGCCGTTAGACCTGAATCCTGGTTCTTCCATAGTTGATCCTAAAAATTATAATTATAAATATTATTATCGTTATTATGACTGTAATTGTGGTTATTATTATGAATAGGTGGACGGATGGATGGATGGACGGATGGATGGATGAATGGCTGTATAAATGAACACATGAAGAAATAAAATTCATTGTGAATGAGTTCGATTGTAATTATGTAATAACTATTATTAACCCTATGAATGGATGAATGAATAAACGAATGAATGAACGAATGAATGGATGAACAGTTGAAAAAATGAATGAATAAAAGAAGGAATGAAAAGAGGAATGATCGAAAGACTAACAAGTAAGTGAGAGACCTCCAAAACTCTACCAGCTGTATCGATGCACACAAGAACATTTCCATCGTTTCGAAGAGTCTTTATCAATGTATCTGTCGTAAGGGAGAAATTATTCATTTATTCACTCATTCATTCCTGCATCAGTTGAAGTCAATCTCCAACAACATTACAATTATAATGACTCAAACTGAAAATGAACAATTACCAATTATGAATGAATGAATGAATGAATGAATGAATGAATGAATGAATGAATGAATGAATGAATGAATGAATGAAAGAGAGAATGAAAGAATAAATTAACACAAACAAACAATTGAATGATTGAAAGACTTAACAAACAAAAGATCAAACAAAACAGCAACTGAATGAATGAACCAAAAACACACAAACAAATGCACACAAAAAGTACACCAACTGTACAACTCTTCGTCCCTGGTCACTCTTTTAGTCTGTGAGTAGTAAGCATTGTACGTATCGGTGATGAACAGATGTGGTCTAACCGCGTGCTCAAATGAACAGCCATTCAAATGCCTAGATGGTCAGATGAAAATAAAATTCTTTTATTATAATAAGATGAAGGTAAATTTTATTCTCTCTCTCTCTCTCTCTCTCTCACACACACACACACACAGACCAACCTTTCTTTTTTATGATTGTAATCGACCCCGTAGACGATGGCCTCCTCTCCATCTTTCACTATCTTCCATATCGTTCCACCGATCATGTACCCTGCTGGGAGGGGCGTGATCTGTAGGCCGGAACCAGATGAACCTAGGTTAAGGTCATTATTATTATTATTTATTAATTTTATTTATTATCATGTTTATTATTATTGTTATTTATTCCAACAGCGAAAACCACACACGCACACACGCACACATATTCTGCAGTTCCGATTTCTTTCCCATTCAATACACACACACGCACACACATAGAATAAAATTGTACAAAGGTACTTTTGAGATAGCAGGACTGGTTATATTTCAGTTGGGTGATTCTCTCGAATGCTACATCTATGTCGTCCAATGAGAACAAGTCGAAATCTTCGTTGATGTCGTGCGACTAAGAGTTAATTAGGTATAAAAATATTAATATTTACAACAATTATCATATAGTTTATTATCATAAAATCATTATTGAAAAAATTAATTTTTTACTAAAACTTAAAAATAAAAAAATAATTTTTCTAACTAACCAAATAAAGATCATACATGAACAACTGCCCCATCTTATTAACAGGCACCGTCGAATACATGGGACACTTCAGGCCAAGTTTACCCACTAAATATGGCAAAGCCCCAAGGTGCAGAGTGTCTGGATGAGATATTAGGACTGCATCGATTTGTGGTATATGCCTAAACAAAGAAAGAATATCAATCCTAACATAAAAACATGATATATGACCGCTTCCTTTTTGTTCATTTCAATAAGAAAAATTATAAATATTCATTATTTACTATTACTACAAAACTGATATTTAGATAGTTCATTTCTTAATTAAATGCACTTTTATCATAGATTAATTAACATTGGATCACTAAAACATTTGATCCCTAGTATATATTTAGATGTTGGTCCACAATTAGGTCAAACAATTGACCTTAAAAAATAGAGGCCAAACGTCTTCTTAAAGACCAAAAGCCTCGATTACCTAACATTATTAAGCTTACCTACCAAGTTCTTATAAAAACAGAAACTTAGATTTTGTATATTAATTAAAAAACCAAATTACAAAGCCATCAAGATAAACCAACCTTTTGAGATTTTCAATGGGTGCCATTTTGAAACTGGCGTCCCATCCGCAGTCGAGAAGAAATTTGAACTCGTCAACTTGGAGCATGTAGCAGGGTGGCCCATCATCGTCAGCACCGGAGAATGCCGTCATTTTTATGATCGATGTCATTCTTTTCTTTAGCTAAGTTTAGATAAAATTAAAACAAAATAACTTTAAAAATAAATTAATTGTCCGCCTGAACTAATTACGTTTTAGATTAAATAAAATTGATTTATTTGAATTTTTAACTTTTAAACTTATAGCAAAACACGGCGAACGTCAGTAAAGGCTTCCAGATAATTGTGCGCTTAAAAGTGGCAACTTATATAAGAGACTAAAATATAAAAATTTCAAAATTACCTGTTTTTCTTTATATTTTCAAGCTTTCAATGTATTTAATTTAAAATTTTGCGTGTGTGAATTGTAGAAACATAAAAATTTTGCGTCTGAATACTTTGAATAAACGCCTGTTCTATATATATATGCCTAAGTAAATGGTCAAAGTCAATTTTTTTTTACACATCCACAATTTACATTTACGATCATAATTTACAAGTTTCTTTATTACTGAGTTAGCATCTATAGTTTTTAATGAATTAATATAGTTAGTGTAAATTTTATTTTTACAAGCGTATGGTCACATTTACGATCATTATTTATGCTACTAACAAGTTTTTTTAATCTATGGTGAATGCATTAAATACTTTTTGCTAAATTATCTACGCTGTTTGTTTACTTTGTTTTATCGCTTGTTCGCTCGTGTTTTTTTACTATTTGTAATTTGTTGCTTTCAAATTTTCCCTACTTTGTCAAAACTGTACTTTGATTATTTTTTTTTCAATTAAATTTGGTAAGATTAGATCAATTTTTGTAATAAATAAATTTTTCATTAAATTTCAATTTTTTTAACTGAACATTTCATGTTCTGGCCATAATAATCAGTAATACTTTTATTTGAAACTTAATAAAATTCCTAATCGTATACTGTATAGATTGATAGATAGGCCCCTAAGATGAAGCGCCATGGGGATGGTCGCAGAGTTAAGATCGACAGCAGGTTCAAAGAAATGCTGACCAGCGATAATTTCAAAGTGACTTATTCAGTGGACAGTAGAGGCCGGCCATTGGCCAAAAAATCCGAATCTGGAGTAGATATTGAAAAGTAAATTTAGATTGTAAATTTAGTTAAGTAGCACTAAGTTTTGTTGATGAATTTTGTGTTGAATTTAATTAAGAAAAAAAAAATGAATATTAATTTAATTAGTTCTAACAACTACCATCTGTTCAATTTTTGATTTGAGTTAAATTAAACTATTAAAGGTCTGTGTGTGAAATTAGTAAGAAAGAGAGAGAGCGTGTGCGTGTGTGTGTGTGTGTTTAAAAGTTGAGGTAAGCTAATGATTGAAAAAAATTTTCTAGCAATCAATTTTAAATCTTTTTTCAACCAGGTACTACCATCTATCAGATAGCGATGATGATGGTAATGATATCCATGGCAGTAATGATGATGATGATGATGCTTCTGAAAGAGTTCCAAAGATAAAAAAATTAAAACGCGACGATGTAGTAAAAAAATCTCCATTGAAGATTAAAACACTGTCACCAAAGAAACCTAATATAAAGAACAATGATGATATTGATGATGATGATGATGATGATGATGATGATGACAGCTCTGATGATGATGACAAAGCTCATTCTAATAGACTAATCAAAGCTGATTATGACGACGATGATGACGACAATAGTGATAGTAGTAGTAGTAGTAGTCCAGATGATGATGATGATGATGATAACGATGATAACGATGGTTAGAATGTTTTAATATTAACAACACTGATTACATTTTTAACATCTAAATTAAGTATGCAAATGAAAATAGTATAATGATTGTAATTTCTGTCACCAAAGACTCTATATCTCATCCTTGGGGGGAGATAGATCGCGAGGCTGCAGTGATGGAGAACCCGACGAGGCGATTGGCTGTGTGTAATATGGATTGGGATCGAATCAAATCCGTCGATTTGATGGTTCTATTTAGTTCCTTTAAACCAGAGGGTGGAATTATCAAGTCTATATCGGTATGTGTGTGTGTGTGCGTTTGTGTGTGCATACGTGTGTGCGTGTGTGCGTGCGTGTTTTAGGCTAAATTCTTTTATCAATGAACTGGCCAATCAGATCTATCCGTCTGATTTTGGTTTGGAAAGAATGAAGGAAGAGGAGTGGAAAGGGCCGAAGGAGTTAACTGAGAAGTCGGATAAAGTAAAATTATTGGATGAAGCGTCAAGTATGTCAAGTTTTTTTTTGTTTGGTTGTTCTTTCAATCATTCATTCATTTATTCATTCATTCATACATACATTCATCCATTCATTCATTCATCCATTCTTTCACTCACTCATTAATTCATTCAAGTAAAAATTAGATAAAAACTTTGAGAATATTGAGATTTTTTAGTTCTTCCTTCTTTTCTTTGATTGATTGATTGATTCATTGATTCATTCATTCATTCATTCACACATTCATAAATACCTCACATACTCATACACACACATACGCACACACACACATACGCACACGTACGTATACACACGCACGCACGTACATAGGCGAGAAATACTTCAAAGAGAAGTTACGTCTGTACCAGTTGAACCGACTCAAGTACTTCTACGCTGTCCTCGAGTGTGATTCAGTAAGCACCGCAGATGCCATATACAGCAACTGCAATGCTATGGAATACGAAAGGAGTTCCACTGTTTTGGATCTAAGGTATTTCTTGGGTGTGCGTGCGTGTGTTGTTGTGTGTGTGTGTGTGTGTTGTATACTGGCTAGCTGGCTGGCTGGCTGGTTTATCACTTATTCTTTGACTGGTTGGCAGCATCACCATCATCACCACTATCATTATAATTCATCATTACCACCACCATCATCAACATCATCATCATCATCATTACCAGGTTCATTCCAGACGATATGACCTTTGATGACCGTGACCCCACTTCGGTTTGCACCTCCTTGCCGCCAAAGGGTTCTTACAAACCGACTATCTTTGTTAATACTGCTCTGCACCAGAGTAATGTATGTTCGTTCGTTCGTTCGTTAGTTAGATTGTTCGTTCGTTCGTTCGTTCGTTCGTTGGTTAGATTGTTAGTTTGTACGTCCGTTCGTTCGTTATTTAGATTGTTATATTGTTCGTTCGCTCGTTCGTTCGTTTGTTGTTTTTATATATTATAAAACATACAAAACAAAAAACAACGCCTAGGTAAAACTAACACTGGTTTAAAGACTAGCATACAAGATGAAGCATACAAACATTAACTAAGGAACAGCAACAGCATACAGAACAAACTACTACAAACAAAACAAACATACGTACAAAACAAACAAACATACAAAACATACATACGTACAAAACAAACACAAAACTAACATACAAACAAACACGCACAAAACAAACATACAATCATACAAAAACATACAAAACAAACATACAAAACAAACATACAAACAAACACACACAAAACAAACATACAATCATACAAAAACATACAAAACAACTCGCCCAGGTCCAACTAACATGGGACGAAACTCCCCAAGAGAGGCAAGCCGTCCTCATGGCAGATTTCACGAAGAAAGAACTGCATGATGACGAAATTAAACATTACCTGGCGTCTTCTTCAGATGAAGAAGCTGCAGCTACTGATGATGATGATGATGACGGTGCTACCGATGACAATGGTGGTTGTGATGATGATGATGCTACTGCTTCTACGACTGCAGCTGCCCGTGAGGATGATGATGATGACGATGCTGGTGATGATGATGATGATTTTTTCATTGCCAGTAGCAAATGTGAGGAGAGCCAGTGTGACGAGGTTAATAATAAAGCCAAGGGAAAGGACGGTAATAAAAATAATAATAATAATAACAACAAAATTAAGAATAATAACAAAAATAAGAATAATAACAAAAATAAGAATAACATTGAAGGTGAGAGTAATGGAAGGAAGAACAAGTTGAATTCAAATGTCAATTTGTACGTGTCACTGTTGAATGAGTTGAATGATGGAAAGCCAAACAGTAGGCGGAAAGATGGCGACGACGACGACGATGATGATGTTCATATGGAAGTGACTTGGGAGCCAGGTATTCTTCCGTCATTCATTCATTCATTCATTCATTCATTCATTCATTCATTCATTCACTCATTAATTCATTCATACACTCATTCATTCATTTATTCAAAGGTTTGAAAGAGGCAGCCGAAGTGATGGTGAAAGAAAATCAGAAGAGTAAGCTGACGAACTGGGAACAGTATCTGGAGAAAAGGCGGGAAAAAAGAAAATTAAGAAAAAAATTTAAAGTATTCTTTTGATTATTTTCGTCTGTCCGTCTGTCTATCTGTCTGTTTGCCTGTCTGTCTGTCTGTCTCTCTGTTCACTTAGTAGAATCGTTTGAAATGTCCACATGATTGAAAAGAATTAAATTATTTTGAATTTTGTTATGTAAAATAGAGAGAAGCGACCAGGAAACAGAAGAACAACGACGATGACGAAGACGACAATGTTACCAAAGATTCTAAAAATAAGCAGAAAAAGTCCAGAGATAAAAAATTGAAGAAGAAAAATCAGCCGGTGAAAGAAAGAGAGCTTACTGAATCTGAAAAAGTGATTAGATATAAATAATTTTTTCACTATTTCAACTTAATTTCATTTTTAATTTGTCTGTTATTATATATTTTTGGTTTCGATAGTTTTATTTCATACAATAAATAGATACTAAATCAAAAAATTGACATACTACATTCATCACTCATTCATTCAATCATTCATTCATCATTCATTCAATCATTCATTAATTCAATCTTTCATTAATTCAATCAATCATTCACTCAATCATTTATTCAAATGCAGGCTGACTTGGAGCTATTAATGATGGATGTAGATGGTGACGATGGCGGTGACGTCAGCAGGAATGGCGACGATCCTAAAATACGAAGTAAGAAAAAATTGAAGAAAATGAAAAAAATGAAGGAAGACCAAGCGGTTAGCCATTTTGTTTTTGTCGTTGGTGTAGCGGCGCCTGTTACTGCTGTTTTAGTTGGTGTGGTTGCGTCTGTGGCTTTTGCTGTAGTAGTCGCTTTCGTTGCTTCTGCTGTTTTGTTTTTGCTTCCGCTATTTTAAAAATTTAATGTTGTCCTTATGGAGTTATTGTCAGTTAGTTAAGAGGTGTGATAGCTTCAGTTATTCTCATTTCAACTCCCACTTTATTGATATCTATTTAGAGTCTAAATCATTTTACTTTTTACAGATTTAATTAATAAATATTTAATTAATTAATTAATTAATTAAATATTTTCGGTTTTTTTCGCAGACTGAAGTATCTGATTCCAGATTTTCGAAGATTCACTCAGATCCAAAATTTTCCGACAAGGCTGAAAAAAGGAAAAAAGAAAAACCCAAATATTAATTATTTAGTAGAAATACTTATTATTATTATTTTTTTTTCTTGTTATTCTTATTATCATTTTGTATTTTTATTATTCTCATTGTTAGAGTGACAATTAACTTTTCTTCCATGCCCTCTTGCAAAATCTCCCCCACAGATATGTTGGTATAAGAATTTGCACTATAGTAACTATGAACTGTAGTAACCATGAATATGAAATAAGTTTCGAATGAATATTTAATTAACCTTACTTTGTAAAAAAATTCAATAAAATTCTTTCCTATTGACGACCTTGGCATTTCAATTTCGTAACTTTCTAAAAAAGACAGCTTATCCAAATGTAACCTTCGTAGATATTTTCATATTTTCTCTCTCTCTCTCTCTTTTTCTCTCTTTCTTTTTTCCTCTTCCTTTCTTTCTCTCCTCGACATAGCAAACTTCGCTAAAGCCATCCTTCTCTAACTTTCCCACTTTGATCAAAACTCTCGTTTTGGCTTTTGGCAACGTCTTAACGATGTCAATCCTCTTAGAATTAGTGCATTCACGCCCTGAAGGTGCAACATCCTCAAATGAGTTGCAGGAAAAAGTTGTTATCCTGATAAGTTCTCTTCATGTAAGCAGAAAAAAAGATGTTTTAAATAAAAATTTGCCCTTTTTAAAATTGAAGCACTCAAATAAAATTTTTAAAAAATTCATAAAATATGGACATCTTTTTTTTATATAGATAGAGTTATATTGCTTCAGTACTATTCACACTCGAACTGTTTCTTGAGGATCTAACTTTACTGCTGCTTGAAATCGTTGCGCTTCTACCTGAGGTTCCACTTGTTCTTTTTGGTATCACACGTTTAAACTTCAGTTCTCTAACTAAAAGAGCTAGCATGAAGAGGAAGGCGATGGTGGTCACACCTGACGTGATGACCAAATATTTGTTGTAAGAATCGTAAAGCTGCATTTGCAATGTTATGATGTCTGTGGGTTCGTCGGAAGGATTGATGATGACGATGGTTTCTAAAGTCTCAGTAGAATTTGTATCATAAATGTCATGTTTGGTAGCTTTGGAAGTTGTTGTAATGATGTTTAAAGTTCCATTGGTTTTATTGCAAAAATCATCTTGCATGTCACAGTCATCAAATATAAGATTGGATCTGTAATGGCCTTTCTTGCAATCTTCCACTGGGATGTTACCAGCTATGTTCAAACTACTGCCGCAATAACATTTGAAACCTGCTTGCATCACTGCTAAACTTTTTGACATTAAAGTGCAGGCATCTTTACATTGCATGTACGACAAACCAGCTCTATTGTAGTGAAGGTCACCTGACACTTTCAAATAACATCCGTAAAATGAGTTTGTTACAGCTTGTTCATCAGTCCAACTACTGCAGCTGACAACGTGTGCGTCTCCATCTTTCGATTCAGTGCACCTTTGTTCACATCTTCCGTTCAAGACACCGCAACTAACTTCATAAACTTCCATCTCTGCTATTGCAGGATTTCCTGTCCCAATCTTTTCGTCTGACTGCAGCAAAACGACAAGCCTTGAACGATATGTAAAATCTTTACAGATAACAGTCATGGGATTTCCAGCTTGTATGGCTTCGTCAGGTCCATAGCCGCATGTTTCTGGGAGATTTCTTGCATCGTCTGATGAACCGAGTTTAATCACAAACTTATCTAGTTGACTGCAAACTCTTTCATTTTCACATAGCTTCCCGTAAATTCTAACATATCCAATGGAATAAAGACTGTGGAAAACAACGCTTATTGTATTTTGATTGTTGTTATCATCCATAACGTAACCGTTATATATTCCGTTATTTGTGGTGTCTTTGTCGTCAGGGATAACTATACCCATCCAATTATCCATTTGATTTAGAACCACGTTCTCCCTAAACACATCGCACAAGTACCATTTGTTTCTTACGGTGCCCAATGGGCAGACGCATTCAACGTACTTATTACCATTGACCGTGGACTCAATACATTTCATCTCGTCACCACAGTCACCATTGTTCCTCGTACAATCTCTTTCTCTGCACGAATCTCCCTTCCAGCCTTTACTACAACCTTCTGGACACCCTTCTTGTATTTCATAGTTTATGATTTTGCAGTGAGAGAAAGTTGATACTCCTCTCTGGAATTCGTAATCTGGTCGCGTAGCAAATACATGAGAAAGGCAAAGATGATGTTCAAATAAATAATCACAGATTTCATTTACATTTTTTGGGCATGCTGTAGAAATTATATCGGATGTTCTTTTAAAAAACTTTCCATAATTAACGGCCTGGAAACAGTCACATTTGTTGGAATCCTTTCTAAAGAATGTCATGTTCATTTCCAAGCAGAAATGCGCACACATTTCGAGATTATCCAGACTGTCAAAATTTCGTGAATATATGGCGCTCTCTTTAGCATTTGGCGTCAAATGGCAGTATAGGTCGTGTATCGAAAGTGGCTTAAATCTATAAACAGAATAAAACTCCAGTCCTCCGCATGCCTTGTTATTACAAAGCTTGTCACACCGCCAGGAAGCCACTGCCGCATCCACACGAGCGACGCGGTTGCATTTGCGACCGTTCGTCAAAGCGATCATGTACACTGAGCTCCAGCAATTTGAAGCACAGTCATCGAAATTACTATCACTTCTTTCTATAGACCAAACTTTTTGAAAGCAGCCGATGTAGTTTAGTTCTAGGCCATTTGCCTCCTTTGGAATAAAGTTTGTTAGCAAAAGAAGAAGGACAGCATTACAAAGATCCTTCATTGTCAGTAAGTACTTATGTATTCATTATTTATAACAGTTGACATTTAAATATTTTCAACATTGTTGATGTTTGTTGTTTATTTAAAACCAGTGACGTCACTACCAAAACAACAATTATATGAAATCTGCATTCTTATTTATTTCAGCGTTTTTTTGGTCCGCTTAAATAAAAGCCTTGAAACCATTCAATTAAGTCTTCTCCCTATATTTCTCAATACAACATATTACAAAAATTTCATTTCACCCAAATGCAAAAAGCACGCACGCACACACTCACGCACACTTGCACATAATTATCTACATAAGAATATGCTATAATTGTTCTTTCCAAACAGCTCTATTGGATTGAAACAGATACGTGATCATTTGATAAATTTTAGGATATCAAAAGAGAGGAAATGTATAAAATGTGAAGGATTTTAAAACCACTCCATTCGGAAATCACGAAATAATTTGCCTCCCCGACTCCTAATTTTTGATTTGGATATCTGACTGAATTAGTCAATCGGTCTCTGCTACCAATTCATTATTTATATCTAGGAAATCCAATTCTTCTCTCTCTCTCTCTCTCTCTCTCTCTCTCTCTTTCTCTCTTTCTTTCTTTTCTTTCTTTCTTTCTGCGTTTCGGTTCGGTTTCATTTTTGGCTATTCCTTTTTTCTCACTCTATTTCTCACACACACATACCCACACACGCACACAATCAACCAATTATAAATGTATATAGGTCGAATTTAGTAATTCTATCTCACTAAAAAATTTTTTATGCCATCGAGCCCGAGTTCAAAACCCGATATATAACTATATATATATAAAATATGTATATATATTTATTCATATATATACATATATAAGTCATTGATATGACATGTCA
>NW_008704785.1:1348243-1393243 GCF_000326865.2 Helobdella robusta
ATAATAATAATAACAATAATAACAAATTCTTCATCGTCATCATCGCAATAGTAATTCTTTTTGGCGGGTTTGCCATAGCGGCAGGGTACGTGGCACAGTATCTCGGGGACTCGGTCCTTCAGATTAGTATCAGCATTTTCGGGTTTGTTGGCGGGCCCTTGACGGCCCTTATTGCCCTGGGAATCTGCTTCCCATTTGTTAATAAGTGGGTGAGTTGGGCTGTATGTTTGAAAGTGGGTGTGTATGTGTTTATGTTTGTTTGGTTGCGTGTGTCTCTCAGTAAATGTACAAGCTGGTGTGTGTGTGTGTTTATGTGTGTCTGTTTGCCAGTAAATGTAAGTGTGTGTGTGTGCGTGTGCATTAATTGTTATAATTATTATTATGAAATAATTACGGAACAATGGAATAATATATGATATTTATTGAAGGGTGCTTTGAGCGGGCTGGCTACTAGCTTACTCGTCACGACCTGGATAGCCATGGGTTCCATATTTTCAAAAATGGTATCAACTAAATTGCATCTGAGATTAGATGGATGTCCACTCACTAATTTCACTAATGACACTGATGGTTCTCTATCTAATGGACTATCTCGTGGGTATGGATTAGTAATTGGGCTGTGGGTTTTGTTTGGTTTATATAATTGCTACTGCTACTACTGCTGCCACTACTACTAAACTACTACAACAACTACTTCTACTACTACTATTTTTTTACTACTACTACTACTACTGTTGCTGCTGCTGCTACTACTACTTCTACTACTAATATTTTTATTACTACTAATTCCAGTTAAAATTTTGTTTCATTCCAACATTGATCATTTCACATTATTATTAAGATTGGCGTCAACAGTGGCAAGAATGTTATCAAATGCTACAACGACGACATTATCATCATCATTATCAGTATTTCTGGCCACAACATCGTCATCGTCGTCTTCATCTTCGTTATCATCGTCATCATTAATACCCTGGCCTTATAGAATCTCGCATTTTTACTACGGACTGATCGCACTTATTGTAGCTGTTTTGGTTGCAATTCCTATCTCATTTCTCACTGGTTTGTTTTTATTTTTCCAGTTATTATTTTATTATTATCGTTGTCATATTAATTATTATTCTCGAAATGATTATTATTATTAAATTATTATTAGTAGTAGTATTATTATTTGCATCATCATCATTATTGTGATCAAAATTATAAAATTATGATCATATTTATTATTATAATTATAGATAATAATTGAAAGCAGGTGTGGCCAAGGACACAGATCCCAAACTCGTCTACCAGTGGAGAAGTGAGTGTGGCTGCTTCTGCAGCTACATCCGGAAAAGATTTCATCATTATAGGAGTGAAATAGTCGAAAAAACGTTAGTAAATTATTGGTTTTAATATTGTAATAGTACTTTTACTACTGTTACTACTGCTACTACTACTACTACTACTACTACTACACTATGGCTACTACTACTACTACTGCTACTACTACTACTGCTACTACTACTACTACTACTACTACTACTACTACTACTGCTACTACTACACTACTACTACACTGCTACTACTACTACTACTACTACTACTACACTACTACTACTACACTGCTACTACTACTACTACAATTTTTAACTCTACTGCTGCTGCAACAGCTGCTGCAACTGCTGCTGCAACTGCTACTGTTGCTACTACTGCTACTACCAGAATAATAATAATAATTATAATAGTAGTAATAGTATTAACTGAATGAAATACCCAGGCACTGAGAGAAATTCTGAAAACAGCATACCTCAATGAGACTTTTCAAAATGAAGACGACGACGACACTGATGGTGAAAATAAAAGTAATAATAATAACAACAAGATTAATAACAACAACAACGACATCAACAACAACAACATTAATAATAATAATAAAAATAATAATAACAATAATAAAAACAACAATAATAATAGTAATAGCAATGATACCGTTAAACTTGAAGAATTTGCTGATAGACATTATGACGGAAGTAACAAAAATATCAATTATGGTATTAAACATACTGGGGAAAAATTAATTGGAAATAATAAGGATAATGATAATAACAATAATAATGAGAGGAAAAAGAATAAAAGTGGTTATAATAATGATAACATGATAGTGGTAGATAAGCTTTGATAACAATGATACCGACAATGATAACAATGAAGTTACTATAGTTCAATTTTTTTCATATTATGTTAAATTATTTATTGTTAATTTGTTGATGGTTTTATGTTAAAAAATATATTTTGATTCTATCTTCTTTGTTTGTTTGTTCGCATGTTCGTTCGTTCGTTTTGTTTGTTCGTTTGTTATTTAATAACTTTTTACACAGTTTTAACCAAGTTGGATTTACTAACTGGCATGAAATATTGTCCATTTAATAAATTTATGTATTGAAGACGTTCTAGTGCTTTGTTTAAAATATTTTAAAATCATTATAAAAAAAAATTTATACATCGAGAGAGAGAGAGAGAGAGAGAGAGAAAGATGAATAAAAAAGAAAGAGAGAGATGAATAAGAAAGAGAAAGAGAGAGAAAGAGAGATGAATAAAAAAGAAAGAGAGAGATGAATAAGAAAGAGAAAGAGAGAGAGAAAGAGAGATGAATAAAAAAGAAAGAGAGAGATGAATAAGAAAGAGAAAGAGAGAAAGAGAGATGAATAAAAAAGAAAGAGAGAGATGAATAAGAAAAAGATAGAGAGAGAGAGAGAGATTTACTGATCTAAATTCAAATATATATTTCTTTATTTATAAAAATTTACGAACGTACCACTTGAAAAATACCTCGTTGTGTCTCAAAAGCCCTATCCATTATCATGGAGTCATCTCTTGCTATATATAAAAAATTATTCATAAATTATAATTATAACAACCACAAGTGTATAAGCAGTTATAATTATAGATAATATCTTATTGTTATTATTGTTATTTGTTGTAGTAAATGTGATAGTAGTAGCAGCAGCAGTAGAATTAGTAGTACTAGTAGTAGTACTAGTAGTAGTAGTAGTAGTAGTAGTAGTAGCAGTAGTAATAGTAGTTATTTTATTTATTTGAAGAGGTCTATTAACATAGCGTTTCTTTTTGAATATTGAATTGGGAGGTCAACATGTTGTAAAAAATTAAATAATTTTTTTTTCTCTTTCTCGCTATCTTTCTCTCGCTGTATCACTTTCTTTCTCTATCTCTCTCTCTCTTCCTCTCTCTCTCCCTCTTTATGTATGTATATACATATATTATCTCTCCCTATATACACCATAATATTTCACGTCTGATTGGTTTAACGCGTTCAAGTTTATCAACATCTTATAAATTTTTAATTGTTTATTTTAATGTTGTTTCAAAAAAATTTGTTTACACCAACGCAACTAACTGATGCCCCTACATCAAGTTTAAGGATGACAGCACCGATCTTTGGATTCGGACAACAGCTGTGTAATTAACATCAATAACATCAACGTCAGCAATAGCATCAACAAACAACAACATAACACCCCTTCTATCGACAAAACACCTCTCCTCAAAAAACACCACCCCCATACCCCAAAACGGAAATGACGTCATCATCGACAACCACCCAGCTCTTTCATTGGGCAGACTACTTAGTGTTCGTGGCCTTCCTAGTTGTCACAATCTTAATTGGAATCTTTTTTGGCCTAAAAGACAGAAAAAAAATGACGTCAAAGAATTTTCTGACAGGTGGCGGAAGTATGCACTGGTCGGTGGTGGCCCTGTCAATGCAAGCCTCGTTTTTATCCGCAATTTTTATCGTATCCATACCCATTGAAGTTTACGCTTGGGGCACCATGTATTCGTACCTGGTACTGGCATATTTCGTCGCCCTGCCATTCGCCGGCCACTTCATTCTTCCTGTTTATTATAAGTTGAATGTTACTAGTGCTTACGAGGTTCGTTGTAGCTGTGCTGTTCGTATGTTTTGTATATTTGTTTGTTTGCTAATGTGTGTGTGTGTGTGTGTGTGTGCGTGTTGTGTGTGTGTGTGTGGTATGTTGTTTGATAGTATTTACACATTAATAATAGTTGTAGTAGTAGTAGTAATAGTAGTAGTAGTAGTAGTAGTAGTAGTAGTAGTAGTAGTAGTAGTAGTAGTAGTAGTAGTAGTAGTAGTAGTAAAACTTGTAGCAGCAGTAGTAGAAGCAGCCGTAGCAGCAGAAGTAGTAGCATCAGTTTTAGTTGTAATATAAGTACTAATACTTGCACAGTATCTCGAGAAAAGATTCAACAAAGTCGTCAGAACGGCCTGTGCTCTAACTTTCGTCCTTCAAACCGTTAGCAAATAATAAAAATAATTATTTTAATTATAATTGTGATTATAATTACTATAAAAACTAATAATTATTATTATCTATAACGATATTTTCTCGCACAGTTATTATATATGTCTGTGGTCCTCTACACTCCAGCTCTGGCTCTAGCACAAGGTAAATACATGTAGAAATAATAATAATATGATAATAAAAATAAATATAAATATAATAAAATAATAATAATAATATTATGTCTGTATATATCTACATCATAATCAACTATTTTTAAGCAAGCGTTCCTTTATCCACTCAAAAATACGGCCTGTCTGGTGTGATTATGTTTAGACTGCAATCGGTTCAAAATTGAGCTGCAGGGTTGGTTTCAGGCGATCTTAAACACGGCTTCCAGTTTATCAAAGTGTTATTTTCAAGATATGTTTAACGGTTTTCAAATGTATTTAGGGAGTTTTTCTTAAATATTTAACTGACTGAGTCACTCCTAGAACAATGCCACTGCTTAGTCAAACATTGTGCTCTGACAATTCAGGTTTACTGTTTGTACCTGACACAAATTGGATCTTATATCTAACCTTATATAACTCTATATAACCTTATATAACTCTATACAACTTTATATAACCCTATACTATATGACTCTTTATAACTTTATATAACTCTATCTACATAATATGATATTTAGTTTGTGATGTCTATGTTGTGGGATATTCAATTGCTAAATTTTCCGTCATAAACTAAAGCTTTTGCTCGTTTTCCTTCAATAAAACAATAATTAATTTTTTTCTGACAAAGTTTTTAAAATTTGCGAAAGATTCACCGCTGTATTTCAGTTTGTTTTGCAATTTATTTTGATTTCAACATCGTCGTCGTCATAGTAATCGATTTTAATTTCAAATTTCAACGGTTTTCTTTCAAATTATAATGATAATATTAAGTAAATAATTAAGAAAATCACTTACAATGTTAAGAGCGGATTTCAAAAATAGAGGTGAGCATGGGAACGCCCATACCAAATTAAATCTGCATTTTCTAAAAATTTGTGCTTTGTGTTTTAAAAAATTAATTAAAATTAATGAAAGCGGGAAGGAATAGAAGGGAAAACGCGGGATTGAGTTAAAAAATAGGAAATGGAAATTTTCGGGAGAAAATCCGGAATGAGAAAAAAAATAGTAGGGAGTTGGGAACAAATTTTAATTCCCGCTCACCTCTAGTGTGTATAACTATGAACGTACGTTTGTTGTATAGTTGTGCTGTTTGTATGTTTGTATATTTGTTTGTTTGTGCGTATGTGTGTAGCTAGTATATTATTTATATTATTATTGTAATACTAATTAATAGTATTTGCACAGTAGTAATAGATACGTATAAATAGGCAAAATACAAATGATTATTTTTTAAACAGTTACAGGTCTCTCGATATGGCTGGCAATACTCATATGTGGACTCGTATGTACGTTCTATACCTTCGCGGTATGTTGGATGATTTAGATTTATTTTTAAGATTAATTAATATTTTATTATATATTGAAAACAATTATTTTAAATAAATAGAGACAAATAGAAAGAGAGAGAGAGAGAGAGAGAGAGAGAGAGTGAAAAAAATTACTACCCATCAGTATTGCTATAACCTTATAAGCCCCAAGTAGTTTTTTCTTTAAAATGATTTCTTCATTAATTAAATAAATCGAGTTTTTCCTTTTATATTATCACTAAAATTGAAACAAAAAATACACAAAAAATAAGTAAAATATAATAGAATGAATAAATGGATAAACATAAACAGAAATCTGTCCGATTTGTACATGTAGTTAATCAAAATTTTCAAATTAACGAGCCCATTCATAAGTTGCAGCTATAAAGCAGTTACTCAGTTTCAGAGCTAACAAAATTTTCTAACTGACGACATCCGACGAGCCGTTCGATTTAGCGACCGACAAAATGGGTGAAGAGTTTTGCCGCGCCAGTTTTCTCTTCCTCCAGACGTATAAGAGTATGGCTGTCCCGACCACAACAAAAAAGAAAGAGCAGCCGAGAGTGATGAATTGTATCGTTCTTTCAAGACCGTCAGCGTGTGGGTCCTTGGTAGTAAGTGCGTCGTCATCGTCGAAATTGTCATTATTAATTGCCCCGCTATTGTTGCCAGCCTTGTCCGTTTTAGAGTCTTTTTCCTTTGAACCTTTGTTAACCAGTACTGCTTCAATGTCGGGGTCGTCGTCATCTTCATCATCACTACTATCTGTTTCATTCGTAATGTCAATTTTGCAGGATCCGTCTATGAACTTGCAGTTGTCAAACACGAAGCTGGAATCATAATGACCTCTTTTGCATTTCTTCATTGGCGTGTTACCGCTCCCATTCACGAAAAACCCGCAGGAGCATTTCAAGCCGGCAGTAACTACAGTGAATCTCATTCTCTTTACCCGCTGACAAACAGTTTGACACTCTTCGTGAGACAAACCAAGCGTCGTGTAGTTATATTCCGCTTTTGCTACTTTGTAACAGAGTAGAACTAATTGTTCGTTAACTATTCTTGTGTCCGTCCAATTAACGCAATTGATGGTGGTTGTATTCTTTACTATCGCCGTTATGCAGTTTTTTTCGCCACAGAAGCCAGCGTGGCTGCTGCAGTCGACTTCGTTTATTTCGATTTCTGCAGCTGCTGCTTTGCCAGATGAAAATTTTTCCTCCGATTGCTGAACGATGACGTACCTTGACAGCAGAACGAAATTATTACATTTGACGGTCATTGGTTTTCCAACATCAAAAACTTTTCTTGGTCCAAATCCACAAAGTTGAGCTTGCGCTTTTATATCTGTCTTTGTGTCGACGTTGAATGTTTCGTTCAGTCTGACGACAAAATTATTCATAAAGTGACAAGACTCTCTATCACATAGTCTGTTGAAAACTTTTACCATGCCAACGCAGTACAGCCTGAGCAAGTCGACAGCCATCCAGGCGGAAGTGTTATCATTGATACCGGCCCATCTGTAATCCACGTACACTCCATCCGTTAGGTAGCTGGCGTCCATCAAGCCAGTTAAGGTGTTCTTTTCTGTGGAGCTAAGGTAGGCCGGCTTGTGAAGAGCCAAGTTCGGTCGATAGAATTCACATTCAAACCACTTGTTTCTAACGAGTCCGTAAGGGCAAAGGCAGTCAACGTATTTATTACCATTGATTGTCGACTCCACGCATTTCTTATCGTCACCGCAATCACCATTGTTTCTGGCGCAATTCCTTACATGGCATGCTTGCCCCTTCCAGCCCGCATGACAGCGTCCTTCACACATTGCTTTCCCTTTGTAGATCTTTTTGTCGCAATGAGAGTAGGTGGACAGTCCCCTAATAAATTCGTATTGGGAACGTGAGGAGTAGGTTGGCCTTAAGTCGGCCGTCTTGCAAACGCAGTTGCAGACTTCCTTCATCGGACACGATGTTTCCTCTATGCATTGCGGCTGATCCAATTCCGCCGATTTGACATCTTTCAGACGAAACTTATCGAGACAGGTGCAGTCGCCATTTTGAACATTTCTGTGGACGAAACTAAAATCTGACTCTAAACAGTAATTAATGCAATGCTCCAGGACTTTTCCTTCAGAGAATATCGTCGCAATTCCCCGTTGCAAATATTCGGAGCTACAGAAGACTACGTGGTGTTCTACAAACGGCTTGATTTTATAAACGGAGTAAGATTTCTTCCCGCCGCACGCCGTGTGGGTGGGACTTCCGGGAGAGCATTGCATGTTGCATTTCAACGGGGTGACCACATAGTCCAAATCGACAATGCAGTAGCACAGCCCGCCCTGTTTTATCGCGATCTTGTTGCTCTGCTGGGGGCTGCAAAATTTCGCGCAGTCTTCTACGCTGCCCACGTGCGGTTTGGAATCGGTGAAGGTGATTTTCTTGAAACAGCCGAGGTAGGAGTTGTTATTCAGCTGCATTCGGGCAATTTTCGGTGAATGTGTTAGTATAACTATTATATTGAGTAAGTAGAACCTTGAGCTGCTATAATCATTACCGCGAATACACATTATGGTTTTGTGTGCTAATTAGTAAATTTGGATGTCGATTTATTAATAACTTAATTAATTTATTTGTTTATCTATTTGTTTATTTAGTTACAGAACTTTAAAAAAAACAATAAATGCGTCATTACGTACATTCGAAAAGGTTTATACATATCAAATAATAAATAAGATCGCATATATTTTTTAAAAAAACTTAAAAGGAATAGAAAAAAGAGAGAGAGAAAGAGAAAGAGAGAGAGAGAGAATGAGACAGACAGAGACTGAAAATTTATTTTTTTACTTAATAACTTAATCATCACTCACCTATCATTAATTTGACAACCATTCTATTCATAAAGACAACTAGTTAAATATTCAACTAGTTATCTATTCAATTATCTATTACTTCAATTATCCACCACATTATTATTTAACCAGTTATTTATCTATCCAATTAATTAATTAGTTATTGAATTTTAATTACTTTAATTAATTATCAAATCATCCATTTTTCAAATTCAAAATTTTAAAATCGTTTCTGAAATTTAACATTGCAGGGTGGCATGAAAGCCACCATTTGGAACGACTTTTTCCAGATGCTCGTGATAGCACTGACGCTTCTGCTGATGTTAATCTTTGGTATTGTAAGAGTTGGAAGTATGTCAAAAGTTTGGCAGATCAGCGTCGAAGGGGGCAGGATCGAATTCGATAAGTTAGATTTTGTTGTTGTTGTTATTTTTTTTGTTATTGTTGTTGCTGCTTTTGTTGTACGTGTATTTTACATGTATTATTTGGTATATGGATATAGGTATCTTTAAATGGTTTTACATTAAACCTACTGCTATTTATGCTGCTGCTTATGCTGCTGCTGATTATACCACTGCTGCTGTTGCTTATGCAGCTGCTTCTACTACTACTAATACTTTAGTTTCAGTTTCGATCCGACAATGAGGACATCATTTTGGACGCAGACGGTTGGCGGGTTTTTCGTAAACTTGGTCATGTATGCGGCCAATCAGACAACGATTCAGAAATACATCAGTGTCAAGACGTTGGCTGATGCCAAGAAGTTAAATTTTATAATTTGAATTAATTTATAATTTTAATAATGTCAAGATTAAATTTCATAACTTAATAATTTTAATAATGTCAGGGCGTTGGCTGATGTCAAAAAGTTAAATTTTAAAATTTAAATAATTTCATAATTATAAAAATAATTGTAGTAATAATCATGATGATGGTAATATTAATGATAATGACGATAACATCTTCAAAAGCTTCTTTAAACTTCGAAATGAATCTATTTACATCAAACAATTATTCGAAAATTAAAAACAATTTGAAAAGAAAAACTTTTCCTCTCTCCTTCAGATCCGTGTGGATGGCGGCAGTTACTACTGCCCTATTTCTGATACTGGTTTGCCTGATTGGATTGGTGGCCTACGCATATTACGCAACATGTGACCCGTTCCTAGAGGGAAGAATTACGAAATATGACCAAGTGACATAATTATTTTCAGGAATAATTAATTCACACGCCACACAAACACACACGCACCACACAAACACACACACCACACACACACACAGAGAAAGAGAGAGAGATAAAGAGAGAGAAACACATACAATAATATCATTAAATTGCAATAAAATATTTCCAACAAATTTCTCCTCAGTTGATTCCATTATACGTGATGGACATTGTTGGCCACTTACACGGTCTGCCTGGCCTATTCATTGCCGCTACGTTCAGTGCCGCTCTAAGGTAAGCTGTATGTGTGGCTTAGTGGTTAAGGCGCTTGGTTTTACTGTCGCAGTGACTGGTTTTTATTGCAAAAAGATCTTCATCAATCACGTACATTGTGTGCTGTTGTTGTCGTTGTTGTTGTTTGTTGTTGTTGCTTGTTGTTGTTTGTTGTTGTTGCTAAGACCAATTTTGAAAAAATTATTAATTAATTTAGAAACATATTTTAATTCTTTAATGACAAAATATTGAAACAAAGGAACTCCTATAAATAACTGATAACGTTTTTGTGATAAACAGCCCTTGAAAATTTCAGTAAACAATTGTAGCATGGTTGCAATTTTTATCATCATGAAGAGCTCTCAAAAATATTTTCTATTTATAAGTGTATGAATGAATGAATGAATGAATGAATGAATGAATGAATGAATGAATGAACGAACGAACGGATGAACGAATGACCGAACGAACAATTAAATGATAGATAGACGAATGAACGAAAGAATAACGGAATGAATGAAAAGAATAACTTCGAATACACCAGCGAATGAGATTACGAAGGATGAGACGAACGAACGAAATAATGAAAGAACAAACAAACGAACGAAATAATGAAAGAACAAACAAACGAACGAATGAACGGTGGAAAGTACGAAAAAACCAAATAAAAGAATAAAATGGCAATAATTACCATACCATAACATTCATCCCAGCTCTCTGTCAGGCAGTTTAAATGCACTCTCAGCCGTGACTCTGACTGATTTCATCAATCCAGCTTATAAAAGGCTGAAGAACGCAAATTTGGATGAGAAGGCGAGGGCCGTGCTATCGAGAGCCTTGAGTTTGTAACGTTTCGTTTCACAATGAATATTATTTATGGCTATAATTATTTATAATTATAGTTATTATATTATTTCTGATTGTTATTATTAAATGTTATATATTGGCGTTGCTGTCGTTGTTAATGTTGTTCCTCATTGAGTTTTTCATTTGGAGTGATTGATATTATTTGTATAATATGTATCTTTGAAACAATATTTTTTCAAAATTTTCAAGATACTAAATCAGAAAACACATACACACGCACATACCAAAACGTACGCACACACACACACACACACACACTCAATCAGCTCTCTTTTACGGCATCCTGATAACCGGACTTGGGTTTGCCGCGCAATTTTTCGGGGAGGTTCTTTTCCAGATTGCATTTAGTATCTTTGGTTTCGTTGGCGGCCCGCTGACTTTTACCGTCGTCCTTGGGGTCTTCTTCCCATTCGTCAATAATTTGGTTCGTTTTTTATCATTACTACTACTACTGCTACTACTACTACTACTGCTGCTATAGCTGCTACTACTACTACTACTGCTACTGCTGCCACAATTATTCTTTTTACAATACTAAAATAATACTCTTGATTGAAGGGAGCCCTTTTGGGTTTGATCTCGAGCTTCATTGTCACATCCTGGATAGCCGTAGGAGCCATAATTTTCAAAGTATTATTATTATGATCATCATAATTATATAATAATTATTATATTATTATTATTATTGTTGTTGTTGTTATCATTAGGTGGACAGTCCGAAGCTGCCGATGAGGTCTGACGGCTGCGATTCCTTTGCTAACCTTACGAGGTGGAACGCGACCACGCCCTCCCCCGCTGGGTGAGTGAGTTTCAGGGTCAAGGTCACCATCCTCTTTGAAACACATCTACCTCATCGTTATCATCACTGTAATCATCATTCTCATCATCATCGCCATCATCGTCGTCATAACCGTCATACAACCAGCCGCCAACTGATATAATAATATTATACTCTAATATATCATACACACACGTACACACAAACACACACACACAAACTCGCACGCACGTACACACAAAAACACACACACACATATATATATAACATATTATAATATAATATTATATTATAATTATAATATTTATAATTTCAGCAATGACGACGCACTGGTCATATATAAAATCTCCTTCATGTACTATGGACTTGTGGCGATGATTGTCTCCTTCACAGTTGCCATCACGGTCTCGCTCATAACGGGTAGGTGCTGAACTTTTAATGGGGACTATTTAAATTCAATTAATTAATTGATTGGTTTAATAATTATATAATTAGGCAATAATTATGTAGCTAAATACGTAGAAACTTAAACGCGCGCGCGCACACACACACACACACACACACACACACACAGACAGACACACACTAACATGTACACACATTTGTAAATCTTCTATTTTTGGACAGCGTTTTTGGGAAAAAATTATTTGTTTAATAATAATAATAATAATGATGATGATGATAATAATAACAATAATAATAATAATACGTACCTGTATACACAGACACACACACAAATCCGCCCTCATACAACAACATAGGCCGTAGGAAGACCATAGATCCATTTTTAATCATTGACTGGTTTGAGGACTGCTGCTGCTGCTGTTGCTTACCGACCGGCTTCAAACGCTGGCTCAGCTGCGGCGTTGAAGTGCTGAAGCCTTGTGTAAGTGATGATAAAGCCAGTTTTATTTATTTATTTGTTGTTATTATTATTATTATTATTTTCCTTGTTGACAAAAAATGGAGACACAATAATAAGATTGCTTCTGCTACTACTACTACTACTACTACTACTACTACTA
The DNA here is from genome assembly GCF_000326865.2 of Helobdella robusta. Lineage (NCBI taxonomy): Eukaryota > Metazoa > Annelida > Clitellata > Rhynchobdellida > Glossiphoniidae > Helobdella > Helobdella robusta. The sequence goes on from NW_008704785.1 coordinate 1,360,972, forward strand.
CTACTACTACTACTACTACTACTACTACTACTACTACAATAACTACTACTACTACTACTTCTACTACTACTACTACTACTTCCACTGCTACTACTGCTTCTATTACTACTACTATTATTATTTTGCCAATGTTTTATAGATTTTATAATTTAAATATTAAAATGTAAATCACAATAGGAGAGTGAGAAAGACATAGTAGCGATAATAACGATTCACGAGATTCCAAAGAACGATAATCTGGCTTTCGTAAATGACAACGAAATAACTGTCTTTGTTGACGTCACCGGCGACAATTACGTCATCAATAGCAGCGGCACCGTAGATCTCAAAAACAACAAAGGTACGGAAAACACAGATATGAAAAACATAGATATGAAAAACATAGATATGAAAACCATCGATATCAACAAAGACATCGAAACCAAAGATACCATCAACAGTTACAACTACACCGACAACAACAACAGCAGCAGCAACAACAACAACAACAACAACAATAACAACAACAACAGTAACAATAATAAAAATAAAACCGATGATGACGATGACGACGACGAAAACAATAATAACAACAACAACAACAACAACAACAATAATAATATCGATAATAATAACAATGATATACGATGTAGAAGAGTTGTTAACAACAGCAACAATAATAGCAATTTTGACATTGGAAACGACTCTGTAACTTCATTCTAATTTGATAATTGATTAATTAGTTAGTTGATTGCGCTGATTATACCGATGACATCATCGTCTTCCGGGGAAAATAAAACTTTGATTATATATGATTGTACTGAGTGGCGGGTTTCAATTCATTTTTATTTTGTCTTGGTATTTCAATTTCAAACGGTATCAAAGAGATCTCGCATTCATGAATATAATATATTATTTTATTATTATAACTATTATTATTATTATTAGATGATTTATATAGCGCCCATTAAAAGGTTATAATATATATCAGGATATAATATATATCAGGGGGGGGGCAAACTATTTTATACACATACATACATCCACATACAAACACACACACATCACATACACACGCACACACACACACAGACGTATGCCACTACATATTAACACCAGAAAATTATGCACTCACAAGTGAAAAATGATAGTTGTCGCGGTTTGAGGCTTAATTTCGCGGGCACGGTCTAAGGTGCAAACGTCAATCTTATGTTTTATTCATTACATTAAAACATTTTCAAATAGGGGGTGATCTTTTGCCACAGATAATGAACACTTCGAAAAAAATTTGTCTTTTGGGAAAATAATTTCTTTCTTAAAAAAACTATCAAACAAGAATTAATAAAAAATTTTCATATTTAATCTACCTAGATATGTAAAGTAATATTACAACAGCAGTTAACTTCCAAAAAATGTTTGCGACAACATCACAATCGTCCTCCGAGTCACATTTTCACTGGCTCGATTACACGATATTCCTCGCCTTCTTGATAGTTTCCACCTTGGTTGGATTATTTTTCGGCTGGCAAGGAAGAAAGACGACTTCATCAAAGAAATTTTTAACTGGTGGTGGAGAAATACATTGGATACTGATATCATTCTCCATGCAGGCTTCCTTCTTCTCTGCCATCTTTATCCTATCCGCTCCTGGCGAGATATATGCCTATGGGACTTGCTATAGCTATTTGGGACTTTCTTACTTCATTGGGAAGCCACTAGCAATGCACTTCTATATACCGATACTCTATAAGATGAAGATACTCAGTGCTTATGAGGTGATGTGTTTGGCTGATGATTGATTGATTGAATGATTGATTGAATGATTGATTGAATGAATGATTATTGATTGATTAATTGATTGAATGATTGATTGTATGAATGAATGAATGAATGGGTGAGCGAAAGGACAAATAAATGAATGAGCCAACAGATTTGATGTAAGTTTTTGTTTAAACTGAAAAATCAAATGGTTTCCATTTAACAAGTTTTAACTTTTTTTTCAAGTATTTAGAGAGAAGATTCAACAAGTTGATAAGAATATGCGGTTCCATAATCTTTGTTCTTCAAACAGTAAGCCCATTTTCATTTAGAAGAAAGATCTTCATATTAATAAAATATTTTTAATAATTTTAATAACATTAGTTAATCATAATAAATCTAATAATTTTAATAATTTAATAATCATTATTATTATAACAGATTTGAATTTAAAATTAATAAATAGTTTATATGTCTAAAATAATTTTCCATAATTTTTTAAAATCTAGCTTCTCTACTTACCTCTTGTGTTATATACACCAGCTCTGGCTTTAGCTCAAGGTATGTAAGAAAGGAAGACACGGTGCTGATTATTAAACAATATAAATTTATTATATTTATATAATTATTTATTATATTATAATTATTATATTATATAAATATCGATAATTATGATAACGAATTTGATTATTCAAACTTTACCGAAATATATTTAGTTACTGGAATCTCTATTTTATGGTCAATTATATTTTGCGGCCTAGTATGCACCTTATACACCTGTCTGGTTAGTTTGTTTCCAACTCATTTGTGACTGGATTGAAAATGAATTTCTTATTTAAAAGAAAAAAAAACCTCTCAGTTATTCATATTGAGTAATCGTAGAACGTGAATAACATTCAAATTCTGAAATAACACCTAAAATAATAGTAATAATTATTATAGAATTATGAAATAATTATCACAAAATAATAATTTATAATAATTTATAATTATTGTAGGGTGGAATGAAAGCTACGGCCTGGAACGACACGGTCCAGATGGTCATCATCTTCACTGGCCTCATAACCGTCATTTGCGTCGGGATCACAAGAGTTGGCGGTTTTGGCGAGTTTTATAGGAGAAATTTGGAAGGCGGTAGATTTATCCTCAATGAGTTAGGGGTATTTTTTCAAAAGTAACTGCTTGCTAACTTACTGTCCCTCAAAATTTTTATCTCATTGTAATAGTTGTAAAAAGGAAAGGTTAAAAGTTAGGAGTTATCATCTCTGGTGTTTTACATAAACTGTGGATCTGTTTGCACTTGCCGGGCCAGGCGCCTTTAACTGTTACGCTATTATTTAACCTGTATATTTGTAAAACTAGTAGAAAAAGTTTGATAGTTTTTTGATGTTTCTTCAAAAAGTTTCAGAATCGATCCAACTCTACGAACGACATTTTGGACTCAAGTTTTGGGCGGAATATTCTACACAACGTTCAACCTCTCGTCCAACCAGGTCATTGTCCAGAAGTTTTTCAGCTCCAAAACAGTCAAAGACGCCTACAAGTGTGTGTGTGTGATTCATTTTTGTGTTGTATTTCTTGGCATTTTTTGTTATTTTCATTGTTTATATTCAATCAAAATGCACGTTTTTCGCTGCTGCAGGGCACTCTACTTGAGTGCAATCTGTTGTTTCTGCATACTGATGCTTATAACTTGCATTGGACTGCTAAGTTATGCCTTCTACTACAAGTGTGACCCGCTAACGAGTGGAAGAGTTGGAAAACTGGACCAGGTTCTTAAAATTTTTATGTACTTTTATTTGTTTTTATTAATTCTTAATATGAAAATGTATCAGTATAAAATTACTAAAAATAACTTCACAACTTTCATGAAGTATGGCCCTCTTACCAGATCATTCTACTTCCACATCCAACATATACAATCGTAAAAAAAAGAGAACACAAGTTGAATGTTAAACACTATTACGTGAACAAATAATATTGAAGGTCGTCCCTCTGATGGTCATGGAGATCTTGGAAGGGTACCCTGGACTGCCAGGGCTCTTCATCACCACTGCTTTCTGTGCTGCCCTTAGGTCGAGAAACTTTTTTTTATAAAATTGTAATTAATTAATTAATTGATTAATTAATTAATTAATTAATTAATTGATTAATTAATTGGTGAATAATTTATTGAGAATTACGTTTCTTATATATCGAGATTTAATTAGATAGTTGATTTTAAACAAAAAGTAGAAAGTTATTTTTGTGAAATGGATGAATGAGTGAGTGAATGAATGAAACGAACCAGTAAAAATAAATGAATGAACGAATGCATGAATAAATGAATGAATGAACGAACGAACGAATGAATGAATGAATGAATGAGTGAGTGAATGAACAAATGAATGAATGAGTGAATTTTTATATTGTATATTTGCAGTTCCATGTCTGGATGTCTCAATGGATTGGCAGCTGTCATTTTGACAGATTTCATAGAACCCACGTTCCGAAAAACCCGCAGAGCTGTGAAAGATAGATCCAGAGTTATACTGACAAGAATGTTGGGTAGGAAAATTTCTATTTTTTATTTCAAATTCTTGATCTATATTTTTTGAATTTTGTGCTACTGAATTTTGTGCTATCCATAGAAGAACTATTCAATTCTTTAACTATTCCATTTAAATCCGGCTACAAGATGGTGTAATGGTTAAAGCGCCTGGTTAATACCACAAATATTAATAAGAATACCAGTAGATAACCATTTAGAACGTTAAACTTTACCATTAAATCATAAAAACCCCTTCGTTTAGTGTTGTTCAGTGGCTTGTATACAACAATACTGGCCTACAATGCTCATTACCTGGGTGAATCAACCATGCAATTGTCATTTTCAGCTTGCGGAATAACCGGCGGTCCATTGTTTGCTGTTATAACTCTAGGAATGCTATGCTCTTTCACTAATATTACAGTCAGTTTTTCTGAAAAATCTGGCTTATTTATTATTTTTTATTATTTTTTTAATTTTTTTTTGTAATATTTTATGACTGAATGATTATTATTGTTTGCTTAATTATTAATAAGTAATAAATTTACTTATGAAATTTAATTTAAAAATTTTTTTATATGCGGTAGGGCTGCATTGTCGGATTAATTGCTGGCATCGTGTTTGGGTCGTGGGTTGCCTTTGCGGCCCTTGCCGTCAAAGTTACGGCCCCTATGTTACCCTTTGACAATTCCGGCTGCTCGTACCTTAATTCTACCACTTTTTATAACTTTACCAGCGGTGCGACTACAGAAGGTTTGGCGAGTAACTTGACCTCTAGGGGGTTACAATCTTTGAAATTATCAATTTCTTATAAGAATAATTATCAGTTTAATTGCTATTTTATTCATAATCATTTATAGTTTTTATGAAATTATCATGATTAATATGAATAATTATCATTTTTTGTTGTTATAATTGTTAATAATTAATGAATAATTCATAATTAGTACTTATACAATTTAGTTTGCCAGATGCTGGAAAAGTTGAAGACGATAATGTTTTATGGATCTTCAAGCTGTCCTTTTTCTATTACGGTCTTGTGAATTTCATCTTCACGCTAATCGTAGTTGCACTCGTTTCTGTGGCCACGGGTTTGTAAAGAATCGTAAATTTACAAGTTACAGTTTACATTTTACAAATTATAGTTTACAAATTTACAGATTTACACATTAAATTATATGCCGATTACAATTTACAATGTCGGTGGGCAAACTTTTTGCCGTGAGGGCCGCCTTGCTGAGAACTATTTTACCTTTAAAGGGCCGCATATGTACCTAAATAGCAAACTTACTTACAACTATATAATTAATTATAATAAAATAATATAAAATATAACAAAATTTAATTGTAATTATAATTATTCATAATAAATATAATAATAATTAGATTATTTCAATATTTTTTCACGTTTTTCCTCTCCTGCTAGGCGGAAACAAAAAAGTCGATCCCATGCTATTGTTCAGGTGCGTGAGGAAGAATGAAAAATCGCAAATTGACGAAGAAATTGTGAGTTTCACAATCCTTTAACTCCTAAATTTCAACTTTTTTTTACAATTTTAAACTGAATAACTCTAAATAACTCTAAACATGCGATTGTGAAGAAACTGTGCGAGTGTTTGGAGGTAGGCGTGTGTTTTCGTTGAATATATGCTTATACACAAGTTTTGTAACTTTTTAACCAGTAGATACCTGACATTTTGTTGAATATAAGATCTGCAACTTTTATAACCTTGTGTGTTTCAATAAACTTAATCTGACCTTACATTTGACCTTACAGCTTACATTTTTTTCGTTTTTAACAGAAGGAAAGATTGAATAAGGTAAGACTGAGCAAAGCCTTGATTGATGTTTCCAATTTGGGTCTAATCGAACGAACGATAAAAGTAGAAGTAGAAGAAGATGACGACGACGACGATGATGGTGAAAAACCCGACAATGATGATAGAAATCGTGATGGCGATGATGAAAATGTTGATAACTTTAAGTATGATAAACTAAGTGATGGCCTTAGAGAACAGTGAAGGTGAATGATGATGGAAGTGATGAAGAGATGATGCCGAAGCTGCTGATGTTGCTGATGCTGCTGCTGCTGATGATGATAATGATGATGAAAAATGTTGATAATTGCAATAATTATGATGATTTTGACAAGAAAATAAAGATAAATTGAATGATGAGCAAAAAAAAAGTTGAAAAACTTCGAGTTTCGTCTACTGACTTTTTGATACTTAACATGGCAACATTTGAAAAAAATTATTAAATAGCAATAATAGCAATAATAACAACGATAATAATACTAATAACAACAATTATGACGTCATCGTCACCAACGACAAAACAAAGTATAGACAACATGAAACACATCTGTTGAAAAATTAATATCTACAGAATTATCTGTACATAGGTACATTTATGGATAGATTTTTTTCTCTTCTAGTTATTCAACCTTTGATATGATACCGGTCTAAAATTGAGCGATAACATTATTATAATTATTATTATTATTATTATATATTACTGATTAATTATTCAAGCAACTTTTCTGTCTGGATTAACGATAATGACGCAAACTTAATTAATAAACCGTCATAATAAAAATTCAAGGTCTCTCTTCCTATTTCTCTCTCTCTCTCTCTCTTTTTCTCTCTCTTTATATATATATATATATACATATATATATATATATATATATATATATATATATATATATATATATATATATATATATATATATATATATATATATTGCAGATTGTCAGGCCAATAAATTATAAAACCAATAAATTAAATGAAGAAACAAATTAATAAACTGATTAAAAATATTATCAATAAATAACCAATAATAAAACATATTTAGAGGAAAATACAGAACGGAATAGAAATGCCTGCAACAAAAACATCAACATTAGCTGCAACAACGTCAACAATAACCGCAACAACATCAACATTAGCCGCAACAACGTCAACAATAGTTGCAACAACATCAACAATAGCTACAACAGCATCAACAATAGCTACATCAGCAACTACGGCTCATTTTCATTGGCTCGATCACACAATATTCATAGCATTCTTAGCCTTTTCAACGTTGGTTGGAGTTTTCTTCGGCTGGCGGAGTCGTAGATCGACCTCCTCAGAGAAGTTTCTCACAGGCGGTGGAGAGATACACTGGATTTTCATTTCCTTCTCTATGCAGGCTTCATTTTTTTCCGCGATTTTTTTGCTCTCGACCCCGGGCGAGGTGTACGCTTATGGGACTTGCTATAGCTACTTGGGGCTGTCCTACTTTATCGGGAAGCCACTGGTTGTTCATTTCTACATCCCTGTCTTGTATAAAATGAAAATCTTGACCGTTTACGAGGTAGATTTGTTGTTACTTTTGTTTTTACATTCTTGTCTGGAATGAAAATTTTGACTGTCTGTGATGTATGTGGATTGCCGTTTGCATTCCTGTGTCGAACTTTTCATCTTAAAATTAATTCTTTCATCTCAGTACTTGGAGAGACGATTCAATAAATTCATCAGAGTTTGTGGTTCTGTTATCTTTCTCCTCGAAACGGTTAGCAATATTCACAGAGGGTAGTAGCTAGGGGGCGGTTTGGGACCGGTTAATAACAGTTAATGTAACCTCGAGTAAAAATTTATTTCTACTTTATGAAATATCTGAAAAACCCCATTGCAATGGCTGAGTCACGAGATATTTTTATTTTCACATTTAATTTCACTCAGTTGAAAAATAATTTTCGTTAATTATAGTTTTATAAATATGATAATATGACCATAATTATTTAATAATTAATATTTTATTTCACGTCAGCTGTTATATATCCCTCTAGTTCTCTATACACCAGCTCTTGCACTGGCACAAGGTTCAGTTATAAAATAAAGAATATTATTTAAAAATTATCTACAAGCATAATTAATAATAACTCATCCATCCATTCATTCAATCATTCGTTCATTAGTTCATTCATTCATTCATTCATTCATTCATTCATTCATTCATTCATTCATTCATTCATTCATTCATTCATTCATTCATTCATTCATTCATTCATTCATTCATTCATTCATTCATTCATTCATTCATTCATTCATTCATTCATTCAATCATTCGTTCATTAGTTCATTCATTCATTCATTCATTCATTCATTCATTTATTCATTCATTCATTCAATCATTCATTCATTCATTCATTCATTCATTCGTTCGTTCATTCATTCAGTGACCGGTATCTCGATACTATGGTCGATTATTTTCTGCGGATTGGTCTGCACGCTGTACACATGTCTAGTTAGGCGTTTTAATTTTGTAATTTAATGTTATAATTTAACAATTAATTAATTTAATAATTGTATAAATGAATAATAGAACTTAATATGATTATACCAATATATATGAACACACACCACACACACACACACACGCTCACATACACACGCTCACACACACACGCTCACACACACACGCTCACACATACATTAAACATTCCAAAATACATTGGCTGTATGTATTATCAACAATAAACACACATATACACATACATTAAATACGTACACCTACACACACGCACGTACACACAAACACACATACACATACAAATTATAATCCAACTTCCAGCATAAATATCATTCCATCTCGTCTACATATTATTTCAACGACTTCTGTCTGGAATCGATTTAACGAGATAAACTTAACAAAACTGTAACGAGAAATAATAATTATGAATAATTATAATTAAATTAATTATAATTAAATAATAAATCATAATTTGAATTCAGGGGGGGATGAAAGCAACGGCATTCAATGACACGGTTCAAATGATGATCATTTTCTTCGGTTTAATCACAGTTATTGGTGTTGGAATAGCTAGGGTTGGTGGTTTCGGTGAGTTTTTGAAGAGGAATTTGGATGGAGGAAGATTCATTTTCAACGAGTAAGCGATCAACCATTCATTTGTTGGTTCATTCATTCACCCATCCATTCATCCATTCATTCATTCATTCATTCATTCATTCATTCATTCATTCATTCATTCATTCATTCATTCATTCATTCATTCATTCATTCATTCATTCATTCATTCATTCATTCATTCATTCATTCATTCATTCATTCATTCATTCATTCATTCATTCATTCATTCATTCATTCATTCATTCATTCATTCATTCATTCATTCATTCATTCATTCATTCATTCATTCATTCATTCATTCATTCATTCATTCATTCATTCATTCATTCATTCATTCATTCATTCATTCATTCATTCATTCATTCATTCATTCATTCATTCATTCATACATTCATTCATTCATTCATTCACTCCATTCTTTCATTCATCCATTCAATCAATCACTCGATCAATCTATTAAAAGAGACGCGCGCACACACACACACGCACACACACACACACACTCACACACAGACACACACGCACACACACACACACACGCACACATACAAAGTTTCAGAATAGATCCAACACTGAGGACAACATTTTGGACCCAGGTACTGGGCGGCACCTTGTTCACAGCGTACACTATGTCAGCTAACCAGGTCCTCGTGCAGAAGTTTCTGAGTTCGAAGAACTTAAAAAGCGCCTACAAGTAAGGAAAGATGATTAAGTTTGAGAAATATAGTAAATTTAATAAATTAAATTAGTTTAATTTAATAAATTATTAAATTTAATTAATTAAATTTAATAATTGTATTCCTAAATTCGATCACTGTCTTTCTTTCTCGGGCCTTATCCTATAGCTGAGCGTGGCTCGATGTAGCAAGGAGGGGGAGAGGGGTTAAAAAATGACATAAAAATCGTGACGTAATTATTGAATGGGCCCCATCATCAATTTTTTGTCCATCTAGATCTCTATACTTGAGTATAATCTGCTGCTTCACGATTCTCGTCCTCGTTATAGCAATGGGTCTGCTCAGCTACGCCTTCTACTACCGATGTGACCCACTCTCAAGTGCCCGAGTTCGAAAACTAGATCAGGTCACTTGTTATTATTATTACTATTATTATTATTTTTTTTATTACTATTATTTTTATTACAATTATTATTGTTGTTAGTGGTGGTGTTATTGTTATTGATACTTTTGTGGTAGTAGTAGTTTTTACTGAGAAAAACGAATAAGTTAACCAAGCAAACTAATAGACAAGCAAATAATTGACCAATTAATTAATCGATTAACTAGTTAGTCAATCAACTAATTAATTAATTAGCTAATTGTAATTGATAATTACAATAAGGTCGTTCCGTTAATGATGGTTGAAATTTTAGAGGGCTATCCAGGGTTATCCGGGCTGTTCATGACCGTTGCTTTCAGTGCCGCCCTTAGGTTAAAACGTTTTTTTTAATTTATTATTATCATAAATAAATAATTATAATCGATTATGACGTAATTATGACGTAATTTTTTATGTTTATTATAGCTCGATGTCCGGCTGTCTGAATGGCTTGGCAGCAGTTCTTTTGACAGATTTTATAGAGCCAGTTCTTCGCAAAACTACTTTTGTTCTAAGCGAGAAATTTAGGATCATTTTAACGCGATTATTAGGTGAGGTAGAAATTGTGTGAATTTATTATTATTTCATTAATATTTTTTCCATTAATCTTATTATTTTTCAACTTTTTAATTTTAAATTTTATAAAAAACTCATTTTTTAGTCTTATTTAGCGGCGTTTGGACGATAGTGATGGCTTACAACGCTCATTTTCTGGGTGAATCCGCCAACCAACTTGCCTTTTCAGTGGCTGGAGTCACGGGCTGTCCTCTGTTCGGGGTCATCACCCTAGGAATGCTCTGTTCCTTTGCTAATGCAACCGTTGGTAGAAAAAATAAGAATTGGAATGAATGATTGTGTTGAGAGATTTTTGTTAAATAAATTTCTAAATCACTTCAAAAAGTTTTTTCACTAACTTTGTAAGTTTCATACTTTTGTAATTTCTTTACATCTATACTCTAACTTAATTCCTTTCAAAATTTAAATAGATGAAGGAGTATTTAGTCTAATAAGGTTAATAGGTCAAACTGAAATTTTTATTTAAACAGCAAAAAAAATAAAAATTTCATTCACCACTCCAAATCTAAGGGCTGCCTAATCGGATTGACAGTCGGTGTGGTGTATGGATTCTGGGTTGCCATAGGGGCTCTAGCGGTCAAGATATCGACCCCCACCTTACCCTTCGATAATTCAGGATGTGCACACCTCAACTTCACTCGATACAATTTTTCCAGTAACTTTACCACTGAAGATTTCACTTCCTCTTATAGTACTTCAAAGTATTTTGGATGGATTTTTTAAAGTTTTTTAAAATTTTGGATGGACTTTTTGAATTTTTTTAAAGTTTTATGACTACTATGAGATGTTTTAATTGATATAGTACCTGGTTTAACTTTCACGTTCAAACATCGTGTGTGTATGATATTAGTGGGTCACTTTGCGTTTGAATTCATAGAAATCGAACTATAGCATCTCTTTTCAGGATTTTTATGTTACAAAATTTCTTTTTAAAAACTCAAATTTCTCACAATAATAAATTGAATTGCACTTTAAAACATGAAAAGGCTAAAACTTTAAAAAAAATATATTAATATGAATAATTATTTTAAAATAATTTTTACATTTTTGTCGAAAACAGAGATGAAGATACACTGTGGGTCTTTAAACTAGCCTATTATTACTACGGGCTGATCAATTTCTTCATCACAGTCATTGTTTCTACAGTTGCTTCATTGATAATAAGTTGGTTCTTTTGCTTTTTGTGAGAAATAATAAAATTATTTTTATGGAAAATAATAAAATGGGTATATAACTATATATTTAGAAATATATAATAATAGACAAATTTAAATTTTTTCTAATTTGGAAATAAAAATTTTTAGCGAGATTTTTATGACATTATTCATGATAATTAATTTTTGCTAAATTATTATTATTATTATTAGTTGATTTATTTCATTAATTAAATGTAATAATAGATCGATTAAATGGAGCCAATGAGGTTGATTCAAATCTGCTGTTTGACTGCTTTCGTAATGGGAAAAGTTGCATAAGTATTGACAATGAAAAGTCGGTAAGTATGTATATTCATGATAATAATAATTGTAATTATATTATTATTATTACTATTACTATTACTATTATTATTATTATTATTATTATTATTATTATTATTATTATTATTATTATTATTATTATTATTATTATTATTATTATTGCTCTTGCTTACTTACTCTATTAGACGGTTTCGAAAGATTTTCTCTGTTAATGTCTTTCTCTCTCCATTCTTCAATAAAGCTTCAATAAAGCGCTACACAATGTACTGCAATAATCTTTTGCGCCTCTGAGATCTTTTTACTGGACGCTTACAAACCAACCAATAATAATATAATAATAATATTATTGTTATTAAATATTTCAGAATGGAAAAATGAAGGAAGAAAATTTTTCTGAGATTCCTAATTTCGAGATGATTGAACAAAACATCTATGTTGACGTTGATGATGATGATAATAATAATAATAATAATAATAATAATAATAATGATGAGGATGATGATGATGACCTTGGTAAAAGATAAAAACACTCTGTTTTGCGATTTGTGTAAATAAATATCTTGATAAAAATTGTCTTTTGAAAAATAAAAATGGCAAAAATTATCTTTTCTTATTTAATATCTTTCCCCGAGATAATCCTGTTTATTATGACGTCATCTGTTTTGTTTACGTTTTGTGATCGAATTTTCAATTTAAGTTTTTCCGTTTGTTTTTCGTTTAAAAGTTCAAAGTTTTGGTTTATTTATAATGGTTAATTTCGTTGAAATCGTATTACCGAATCGATTAATACCGAATCGGATAATTGTAACTCGTTGATGATGGTGGTGGTGGTGTGCGAGTTGAATCGGCGATGCTACGTTCTTCTTGTATTTACTGTTTTATTCGTTGAAATTGGTCATTATTTTTGGATTTTACTTTTCTAACTATTTCGACAAACTTGAAAAAAAATTTGATATGAAATGTTTTGTCGTAAACGGATTTCTTGAAAAGTTTACTAAATCCATGATTTTGCAAACCATCTGGTTAAAATATCAAATAATCTGCAACAATAGCTAGTATATAAGTGCCAAGGAGTGGTGAAGTAGTAGATAATCAAACTTATATTACCCAAAAAGTGCTTAATACGTTGATTTCAAACGTATTAGCGTAAAATAACCTGATTAAGCAATTAAGTTATCTCATAATCGCCTCATTAATTAACTTGAATAACAAATTAACTAATTAACCACCTTATTAGCTAACCAATTAATCACCCAATTAGATAACCCATCAACGATCTAATCACCCAATTAGATAATCCATTAAACAATTAATCACCCAATTAGATAACCAACTAATCACCCAATTAGCCAATTAATTACATAATTATCTGTCTAATTGACCAATTAATTGACTAATCAACTAACTTTATTCCCTTTAGGTGCCACTAACATAGCTTTAAACAAGATGGTCAGCATGAAGAAAGGGTTCTGGGGAGATAGAATCACGGATGGGTTGGTAGGAAGAGATAATTTTGGCGAGCACCTAACTAATTACGACGCCTGGGTGATTGTGGATTTGGTGGAAAGTTATTACGTCATTTCCGTTACTTTATACCCTGTTGATGGTGCCTCTTCTATGAGAGGTTCGTTGCTGATGGTGATGACGACGACGATGATGATGACGAGAATGATGACGATGAGCTTGTAAGTATGACGTAGATGATGACGACTATGATGTAGTTGTGACTTAAATGATGACGTTGCTATTGTCGCGGTAATGTTGTTTTGCTTGTGGCGATAATAATAGTTTGATGTAGACGGTGCTGATGTTGTAGAACTGTGAAGATTGTTGCAGAGATGAACTAGTTATGATGAGGGTAATCTTATAACAACAACAGCAACAATAGTACTAATAACAATAATAATAATAATTCATAAATTTCCATCCAAAACATTTACAGATGGCCTGGCGAACTTTAAACTCGGAAAGCTGCAGCCCAACATAAGCCCAAACATCGACTATGACTTCCTGGAAGATGACTTCGAAGTTTGGTACCAGCACAAAGGCCAAGTGACCAAAAATGTGATTCTGGATTTTTCGGGGTCAGGAAGGATTGCCAGATTCCTCTGCGTGAGACAGTCTGATGCAGTTATGAGCATTAAGCGCATGTACATCAGTGAGATTGAAGTTTTCGGCGAGGGTCCGTTATAACTTTTATTAATAACAAACACTTAATCGTATAAATAATAATAATAATAAAAATAAAAATAATAATAATAATAATACTATTAATACTAATAATAATACTAATAATAATAGTTGATCAATCAATCAATCAAATATATTTATATAGCGAACACTTCTAGATTTCAATGAGGCTCTAGCCACATTAGCCAAACAGTGTAATAATTATTTCTCAGAGATGTATGAAAATGATTACATCGGGTGCCAGCTGACGTTTGAGCCGACAGACAATCCTACAAGAACTGATTCTATAAAAAGTTGCTTTGAGTTTTGTTCCAAATCTAAAGCCAAGCTATTTGCACTGACTGTTAGAACGTTTCTCTGTAATTTTATAAATATATATATATATATTATTACTATTAGTAGTAGCAGAAGCAGTAGTAGTAGTAGAACAACAGTAGTAGCAGCAGTAGTACAAATAATAATAATAATGAGAACTCTTTTATTTCTTCAAAAGCCAAAATATAAATAAAAATATAATATATTATATATATTATATAATATATTATATAATATATTATATATATTATATAATAATAATAATAACAATAAATAATAATAATTTAGAAGGGATTTGAATGTACGTGCGGAGAAAAGAGCGGGAAATCCATATCATCTACGCACTGTGATATCTTCTGCCCTAACATGGCAGGATTTTGCGGCGGAAAGCTTACTTACTCCGTGTATAAAAGTCGGTTTATTAATATTATTATTATAATTATTATTTTTATTATAGTTGTTATTATTGTTGTTGTTCATTTAGTGTCAGCAGTATATCAGTAGTAGTAACATTAACAATAATTATAACCATAATTATCATAATTTTAACCATAATTATAATAATTTTAACCATAATTATCATAATTTTAACCATAATTATCATAATTTTAACCATAATTATCATAATTTTAACCATAATTATCATAATTTTAACCATAATTATCATAATTTTAACCATAATTATCATAATTATAACCATAATTATGACCATAATTATAACCACAATTATGACCATAATTTATATACCAAGTTTCAGACAAGGTCGAGCAGGCTGTAACGCATTATGTTGGATGTTACACGGATGAGACGAACACAGAGGTGATGGGCCCGCCTATATCGAAATCGTCTCGACTCGATAACGAAATGTGTCGAGATTTGTGCAACAAATCTTATTTCGCTACTCAGGTTCTATATTATTATTATTTATTATTATTATTACTATTATTATTATATATTATTATTATTTTTCCTTTTCTTCTTATTATTATTTCTGTTGTAGTTGTTATCAGTGTTATCATTATACATATTTATCATCATCCTCATTGTCATCATCATCATCATCATTGTTGTAACTATAATTATCGTAACTAAAATTATTATAACTATAATTATTATAACTAAAATTGTTATAACTATAATTATTATAACTAGAATTATTATAACTATAATTATTATAACCATAATTACCATAACTGTAATTAATGCAACTATAATTAAATAATAATTTAGAAGTAAATTAAAAATTGAAATTGAAATGCAATTATAATTATTATTACTATAATTAAAATAGGCGGGGAAATATTGTTATTGCTCAGATGTGTATGACAGTCTTGGGTCTGCCTGGAACTGCGACATGCACTGCCCGAGTGTCCCCATACAGCTATGCGGGGGTATCAATGCTAATCAAGTTTATAAAGGTTGGTCCGTAGAAGTGGTAGCCAGGGGGGGCTTCGGCTTCAGGGCTGAACTACCCACCCGCGATAGAAATTTTAGTTGGGTGGAAGTTAAATTGTATAAAGTCTTTGTGTGAATTTGAAATGAGAAATGAAAATTTCAGGAAAAAAAATGGAACTGATGATATTGAAACACACTTTAATTATAATAATTATTATTTATATTTTTATCTATAATAAGAATTGTTATTATGATTATAATTACGACGGGCGTGTTATGAAGCTAGCACGGCTTTTAAAGTTTACAAAGATTGAAGCGTAAGCTTTTTGCAGCATCAATAATTTAATGATATATCTTAATTATATATTTATATTATATTTTATAATTTTTCAGTGGAGCCAGAAAAAATGTTGTTATCTGAGTTAGTGTTGAATCGAACGTGTCTGGATAACCAAATGATTGATCAGTCTGCTAACTGTTTGTCGAATGAATGTGGTGTCGGTAGGTTGCCGCCTGGCTGTGTACACAAAGGTTTTTCTCTGTTTGCTCCTTCCTTTTTTCTTTCTTTCATTCATCCATTCATTCATTCATTCACTCATCCATCGATCCATTTATTCAAATATTCATTTCAATCCCATAAAAAGCTAAACAGAACTAAAAAATGATTCTCATGAATATTCCTATCTATCAATTTATTTTAATTTTTTGTCCTCAAATTAAGACTGTGCCAGCCATAGGTGCAAATTTCGATGCCAGAGTGACCATATAGGGTCTATAAATTTCGGGACCTGCCTGGCTTACCCCGGAGAATATGTTGATGAAGACGGAGGGAGACAAAGTGGGAGAGATTTCTTCTCTTTGGCGAATTTTATTTTTTCAAATAGGGAAATTTATATTCGCCATTTTTCTATTGCGCTTGAATCCCTTTAACTATTTCATGATTTTATCCTAATTTCATCATAATTTTACCACCTTTTCACCATAATCTTGTCATAATTCCATCATAATTTCACCATAATTTCACCACAATCTACAGTCATACCAATATCAATGCCATACGGTGTAAGGGTCAATGCAGCCTACAGCAAACCAACTTACTTCAGTCTAAACTACAACAGCCCAAAACTATCTACTGCCACTGATGGCCTCATCAAACTAGCCAACTATCTGAAAAGCATCAACCCTAACCGAAATTCTCAAGAGTGGTTTGCCGTGGATCTTATAGACGATTACACCGTCAATTTTGTCGTTATCTTTAACGAAATCTGTCTCGATAAGTGTCTCGGAAAGTTTGAGATAAAGCTCTCAAATCATTTCCACCCTGTGAGACCAAATTTTGAGAAAATGTATGTATGTGGTCGGTGGTTGCTGCAAGTTGGTAGTAGTGGCGTGTCTATGAAGGTTAAATGCATTAGGCAATTTATCGAGTATCGTTTCGTTATCGTCAAACTCGTTGACGATTCGAAGGGTAGTTTGGGCTTCGCTGAAATTGAAGTTTACACAAAAGGTTTGTATGAACAATACTTGCAGGTGTAATAATTATTTTTGTAATAATTAAAATATTATAATGATGATGATGGTGCTAATACTACTACTACCACCACTACAACAACTACTACTACTACCACTATCTACCACTACAACAACAACTACTACTACCACTACAATAACAACAACAACTACTACTAACTACTACTACTACTACTACTACTACTAATAATAATAATAATATTACTAATAATAGAATTGGCGCCAGTTTATATGGGATGCTACAACGGAATCATCTCGTCTGTCGTCGGTAGTCCGAAGATAAACTCATTCAGCCTGTGCAACGAGTTCTGCTCCAGTAACAAACTTCCATTCATGGCTATCAGAGTTATTATTATTATTATTATTAGTTGTAGTAGTAGTAGTTGAAGTAGTAGTGGTATTGGTAGTAGTAGTAGTAGAAGCCAGTTGCAGTAGTAGTAGTAGCAGCAGTCGTATTACCATCATCATCGATAGCATTGATTTTAATGCTCGTCTAACAAGTTTACGTTTATATTTTTCAGTAATAATAGTAATAATAATAAGAAGAAGATGCATAATAATAATAATAATTACAATAATAATTACTTTTTACCTATTAGCAAGGTACAAAATGTTATTGCACAGCGGTCTACGGTCTGAAACTGCCTAGCTCAATGTGTAAGGCGGCCTGCCGTGACGCCGACCTCGGAGATGACACGCCGTGCGGTGGTTCGACTTCGTTCGCAATCTACGCTGGTCGGTTGAGATTGTGTACACGAGTACATGATTTTGATGAAGAATTTGCATAATTTATTTTAATTTAAACATATTTTTTACAATTTTTTCCAGTAAGACATGTGAATAATTACGACATAAGCTACATCGGCTGTTATCAGAAGTCTGCAGAAGTTCATTTTATAGTATTAAAGCTGACTTTGAAGGACTGCTTGAGTTATTGTTTGGATAGTGGCAACCATTTTGCCGCATATCACGTAAGAAACTCTAAATTTTTTTTATTCATTTATCAAGTTATCCATTTATCCATCTATTTTTATTCATTTGTTTATTCATTCCTTCATTAATCCATCTTTTTATTCGTCTATATATTCTAATATATCATTTCATTCATTCATTCATTCATTCATTCATTCAATTTTTTTCAATTCTATTCATCCATCAATATTTTCAATCATTCATCCATCCATTCATTCATTCATCTATCATCCATTCGCTCATTTTTTCATCCATCTATCATAATCATCAATCGATCCATCTATCCATTCATCCTTTCATTCATCCATTTTTTTGTAGAATCAAACGGAATGTGCGTGTTTAAGCAACAGTGATTTGTTGGTAGAAATTCAAAATTCAACACTAAGTCCGTGCTCTGAGTGTTCGCAGGACTCGGAAAGATTCTGTGGGGGGCAAAATTTTTACAGTTTATATAAAAGTGAAGTTAACTTTAATTATATATATATATGTTTGTGTCATAAATTATTATTATAATATTATTATAATTATTTTTTAACTTGAAGTCACCTTCAAATACACATTCCTGAATGAGACGTTGGCACACTGCGCCGATGGCCCGGAACACAAAAATAACCTCTGCCTTACTGACGAGTGCATGAATGGATGGACGGGTCCATTTTGCAATCGAAGGGGTGGTCAATTTGATTTTTTCTTCATTATTTCCTGTTTATCAACTATCGAAATAATTTTTAAAGATCATGAATCTCACACCATGGATATCCATGTCTCATAGCTACAAAACAATTTGCATATACCTAAAATTAAACCCATATTACGATCGAGATTTTCTCTCTACAACCAAATGGGACCACGACTCAACTGTTTCAATCGGTTTCAATAAAAGTAGAAATCTTAACACACTCACTGCCCAACACACTGCCCATGCAAACGGCATACCTCATTGCTTTGCTTTCGAAGCCAGCCACTGCAACACGCGCAAATAAAGAGTATCAAACGCTTTTGAGCGTTAGGCTATCGCGTCAACAACACTTTAATACATTACGTAATGATTGGCAGATTGTTCGGCGAAGGATGGCAGATGTCCGATCGGTTTGAAATGTAAAAGTTATCAAGTTAAAAACCGACTAATCGGCGAGTGTGTATGCGATAGCGGATATGTTCTGGATGATTCGAGATGTCTCCGTCGGTATCTTATCGTCTCGATTAATCATTTATTTGTATTTTTTTTATTATTTCTAATTTGATTAACTTATCTAAAAGTAAAAATCTTTTTTTGGCTTACCCTACTGTGAAAATCTTAATATCAGACGTGTATGTTTGTGTATATCTGTGTGTGTACGTGTGTGTTGTGTGTGTATGTACGTTCATATCTTAGTTTAGGCCACACATACACACTCTAGATGATTGAAATGAGAGAGAGGAAAAGAAAAAACTTGGATCAATTATTTTCATACGGAAAATAATTTTTTTTTCAGATACCAGTGAGTGCAAGTCGTCTGATTTCTGTAAGAGGAACGTTGAAAAGTGCTTGTGCTTCAGCATTTTGGAATCTTCAAATGGCAATTTACACAAAATTTGGAGTTTCCCGCCGGTTTTTTTAATCACGTATTTTGCTGTCACTGTATTTTTTAGTTTTTGAAACTGAACAAACGAATAATGAATAATAAGGTAAAAATATAAATCTCCATTGCTATTGATAAGTTTTAAATCATTTTTCGATGAGTGATTAAACAAATAAATGAGTGAATAAATGTGTAAAAGAATGAATGAAAGATTGAGGAAATACAAAATAAATGAATGAATGAGTAAATGAATGAATGAATAACCGAACGAACAAATGAAGGAACTTACAATAAACACGGGTTTATAACACATAGGCAACGAACGGTTTATTATGCTTTTTTAATGGAAAAATAATATTTCTTAAAATCCAACTAAATATTATCACATAATTAATAATATTAAATATTATAATAATAATTAATAGTAATTATTCTTGATAATAATTTTATAATAGATAAATAAATAATATTTATGCCAGCACATAAATATTATCACATAATTAATAATATTAAATATTATTATAATAATTAATAGTAATTATTCTTGATAATAATTTTATAATAGATAAATAAATAATATTTATGCCAGCAACTTGCCGGGATTCAAAATTCCCTTGGGATCGAGTGCCATTTTTAATTTTTTCATCACGTCTACAGATTCCATGCCCACTTCTTCTGGAAGGATAAGTTTTTTCTCCAGGCCTATGCCGTGCTCTCCTGTGCATGTCCCGTCGTGCCGCAGTGCCAGTCTGTGTCGTGTGGTGTGTGCGTGTGTATGTTTGTGTGTGTCTGTGTGTGTTTGTGCGTGTGTATGGTGTGAACCGTGCGCATGAATCGTGATTTAATGCGACGATATGCTGAATGCATCATGCCAGAATGTTAAAAAAATATTAATAAAATAAATTTGAAAAAATAAATTTGAAAAATACTTAGAAATTTCATGGGCCACATGGTTGCACCTCTGCACCTCCTCTGCGTCCGCCGGATTGAACAATAGAATTGCGTGGAAGTTCCCATCACCAACATGACCCGCAATAGGTCCTAGATGTAGTGTGTGTGTGTGTGTGTGTGTGTGTGTGTGTGTGTGTGTGTGTGTATGTGTGTGTATGTGTGTGTATGTATGTATGTATGTATGTATGTTCTACAGATATTCAACTACATCTTCAATCAACACGAAGAATATAAAACCGCCATGAAACCGCTATAATATCGTTAAGATATCGTTATAACGCTAGTATAATAACGTTATTAAACCGTTATAGTATCGATGATACAGGTATAATATCGCTACAATACCGATATTTTGCCGATACGATACCGATACGATACAAACCGATACATACCTAAAAACCCTGATTTATTGATGATCTCCCTAGCTTCCTCGACGACTTGCTCCAATCTCGATATTGGTACTGCGACATCTGTCGTGTAACTCTATTCGAGATAATTTTTCTTTAATTATTATTTTATAGGGTTATTGTTATTATTTATATTATAATTATTATTATCACTATTATAGATACTACTGCTGGTAATAAATTGCAGATGACGAGAATTCTAAATGAGTGACGTAACTACACACGTAACTAGGTCACATCCACCCCATGCGTAACTAGGTCGCACCCCATACGTAACTAGGTCACATCCCATACTTAACTAGGTCAGGTCACGGTACAGCTAAAGGGTTACGGAAGAAAAATATGTACCTTCTTGTTGGGAGAACTCGCTAGGACTGCGTAGAAATAATTATGCCGGGCCGCCCACAGCTGGTTCGTATCTTCTTGCTTTAGCGTGTACATGAACTCACCACCTCCATTCGATTTCGTGATCTGACCTAATTACATGAGATTTGACTTAATTAAGTATTGTCTGACCTAGTTAAATATTATTTGACCTATTTGTTTATGGTAGCATGATATAATTTGATGTAGATATATACATTGTTGGCTTATTAATATGTCATGAGGTTATTGGACTTACAAAAGAGTCATTGAGATAAAAGTATAAAAATTAAGGAATAAAGGAGTGAATTAAGGAATGAATGAATGGATGAACAAATACAAATCAATTAATGATGATGAACATGATGTTGAACGAAAGAATGGACCAAACAAATGGACGAATAAATATTCGATCAAACATGAATAAACAAAACCAAACGTATGAACTAATAAAACGTATAATCTAATAAACAAACGAACAATGAATGAACAAATGAATGAATGAATGAATGAACAGATGAACAAATAAATGAATTAATAACTGAATAAGTACTTGTCAATTCGATATAATCTTCAATGGTTTTTTGAGATCCTTGAAATTCTAGAAATAACGTCGGTTCTTCACTCATGTAATCCAGCTTACTGTATCGCTTACATAAGCGCATTGACATTTCATCTAAGAACTCTGATGATGGGGATGAAGAAGAAAATGTAGAAGATGAAGATGATGGTGAGGAAGATGACGACGATGATGCTAGTGCTGCTGTTGATGAGGAAGAAGAAAAAAATGATGATCAAATGAATTCTTTAAACCTATTCTAGCGATATCAATTCCATTTTGAATGACTTCAATGGTTGATCTTATTGCTCCCCCGACAGTTTTGAACTGACAGACGGCTGAAGTTTTCTGGAAATTTTATTATATTATTATGAACTATTTATACATTATCTGTAATTATTAACTATAATTACTATATTACCTTATTCATAAATAACTATAAATTATAAAAAGTTGGATTTCCACAAAAATTACCGTTAATCAAAACGTAAATTTACAAAAAGCTTGCAACCGCCATTTAAATTTACCAAAAAATATCACATTTACCAAAAAATGTAATCTTTACCAAAAAATGTAATCTTTACCAAAAAGATGTGCGTTTACCATTTCTGGAATGCCGTATAATTTTAAGGTAGCACTTGTTATGACCCCAAGTGTTCCTTCAGTTCCTATGAATAAGTTTGTCAGGTTGTATCCGGCCGCAGATTTCCTGTTTTCGTTTTTAATATAATAAATAAAATTTTCAGAAATATTTTTTAAACAGTAAAACCAAAAAAATAAAATTTTGATTCTAGGTGTGAAATCTTAGTACTAATCCAAATCTTCCCAAGAACCTACCTACCTACCTAAGTTCTAAAAAAAAACCTTTTACTCCCAATTTCGAAACTTCTAACTCCCAATTCCAAAACTTCTAACTTCAAATCCCAAAAAACCCCTAACTCCCAATCCCAAAAATTTTCACTCCAAATTCCGAAAAACTCCCAATCCCAAAACTACCTACTCCTCCTTCCTTTCCCGGCGGTATGTATAACAGTCCCATCGGCCAGTACCACTTCCATGTTAAGTACATTACTCTTCATGGTCCCATATTTCACCGCGTTTGTTCCCGAAGCACTGGTGGCCGCCATACCACATAGCGAGGCATCAGCCCCCGGATCTTTTGTTGGGAAATAGTTTTTTAAAGGCTCGTATATTCGTTTATTTAATAAAAATAATGATATTAATGAAAAAAATCAAATAAGAGGAAAAGGATAAAATGGAGAAGATCTAGAAAGTCAAAGTTATAATATTATAAAATAAAGTGTCGAAACAGAAGTTAGAAGTTAGGGTTAGAAGTTATAGAATACTTTTGGTTTCAACAATTTTATCAATAATAAGTAATAATAATAATAAATAATAATATAAATATTCTAACCGACGGGGAACATCAGGCCGTAGTCTTTTAGGTAATTGTTGATCTGCTTCCGAGTTACACCTTGGTCATAATTAATTAGAATAATGATAATAACAAAAAGAAAAAAATAGTAATAATAATAAATAATAATACCTGGTTGTACAGTAACGTCGAAGTCTTCCACGTGCAAATCAACGATTTGATCCATTTTAGTCAAATCCATTGATACACAACTCTATTATTATTATTATTATTATTATTATTATTATTATATTATATTAATATTATTATTAAACTAATTATGCTATAATTGTCATCGTTATTATTATTATAAATTTGTGTAGCGCTCTGTTATTATCATTTTGCTGGCGTCATTTCGCTGTTGATTCGGTTGAAATATTTCTGCTGTTAGGCTTACTCTCATACACACACAGACACAAACACACACAGAGAGAACCACACACAAACATACATGCATACATACATGTACTGACCATTAGGGGACTAACACCGCCGGCCAATCCAGTGCCGGTACCAAATGGTATAACCGGTATTTCGTTGTGGTTACAAAGTTTCAGCACCATACTGACATCTTTCGTCGTCTGTGGAAATACAACCACATCTGGTATTGTTATCCTAGAGTAATTTGATTCATTCATTCGTTCTTACATTTAGCTTACCATTCATTTAAACCACGAAATTCTTTGAAAATTAACATAAATTAGCATAAATTCTCGTTTGCACCTTATTGATGATTCATCTTTGCCGTGGTGTTCCCGGACAGATTGGCTTGTGCTTATTTGGCCTTCACCTTTCGATCAATCAATCAATCAATCAATCAATCAATTAAACAATAAATTAATTTATTAATCGATTGGCCAGTCGTTAGTCAACCATTCATTAGTCATTCTTCCATTCACTCTTTCACCCACTCACTTCTTCACTCCTTTACTCATTCACTCACTCATTCATTAATTCATTCATTCTTATTTCCTTCTTTCCCACAACCAACCTAGCTGATGCTTCAGAGATGAGATTATCTCAGGAGTAACTCTGTTGTAGCAGCGTTTTATCAGCTTTAGCGGTGTAGAGAGCTGAATAATAATAATAATAATAACTATTATTTATTATTATTGTTGTTATTATTATTATTATATTATTATTATTATTATTATTATCATCATCATCATTATTAATACTTAGTAACCTGCTTAGTAAACATAGTTTTAGATAGAATCCGCGGTTTAGTTCAGTTCAAGACAAAAATTCTTCTTATATTATAAATAATAATAATAATAATAATAATAATGATGATAACAAAAACAACAATGATGATGATAATAATAATAAGTTACAAACTTTAATCAAAACAAACTTTGATCTAGTTAAAACGCTTCACAGACTGACTGCATATATTAAGTGTTCGAGCTCGCTTCTAATTGTAACTCTAGATATTTAAATAAACATATAATTATATATCCATACCTTCATAAGTACATATATACATGCATTCATACGTACGTACGTACGTACATTCATATATGTATATAAATACATTATAGATTCTTCATTACACTTGTAAACATTTCATCTTGCTTAGAGTTTGTTTGTTTCTAAACAACAACAAACATATTATGCATATATAATGTGTTTACATACGTGTGTGTGGATGTGTGTGTGTGTGTGTGTGTGAAAGAGAGAGAGAGAAAAAGAGAGAGAGATAGACAGAGAGAAAGTGAGTGTATGTGTATGATGTTTGTTTGTGTCTGTATCTTTGAAATGTTTTGTTTTGATTTTAAAATGCTTAACGCACCTGACACAGGTAGATAGATTCATATATCATGATATATCATGCGATATATCATGTAATAGATCATGGTACAAGCTATAATTTTACGTATACGTGTATCCATATACATGCAGTTTAGTATTGCAAACCTGACGACACTATATATCATATTGTATATTGTATAGAAGACCTTGGTATATTGTATACATTGAAATAGCAATTCTACTACTATATGTTTTTGTGATCTATACATGTATGTTTGAAATTGGTTATCCTGTAAATACATATGCAAAACTAAAGTTTATGGTGATTTGATTTATGTTTTGACATTGAGGTTAAGTAAAAACTTTTTACATCATCTCTGTTGGTTTAGCAAGGTTCAACGATCTTATTTTCTGTTGCACGATTAGAAATCTTATGAATAAGAAATAGAATAATCTTGAATTACTTAATATTTTGAAAAAAATTACTCCGGAAAATCTTTTGTTTGTTCTTTTTATGCGATTTGATAAAATTTAGTAACTAATTTTTTAATCTGGATTAATATTCGATGTTTATATCTGTAACACTATTGATTTTAAAATTAGACATCATTATTCTATTTAACCGTCATCCAAATTAAATGTTTAACTCATTAGAAGTATTCATTACAAATAAGAAATGAATAATTACCCTGATGTTATCAACTGATTTATTTTACATTTTCAGAAAAATCTAGATATTCATTCAAGCGAGCAATCGATAATTAAGTGCCTATGAGATAAAATAAAATTAAAAACCAGAAAAATGGATCTACTAAAAATAGATGAAACATGTTTCGTTTTTAAAAATACAAATTCACCCCAATGAAAAATCTGAAAAACTTCAATGTTCGAAAACTTTTATAAGACTCTGAACCCCTCTCTTGTTTGTATTGACACCAGAGACCGGGGAATTGTTATAGAGGCTTGTGACGTAGATATCAGAAGAATCAGCACTTCGTCTACCTATTTTCTCTTTGCTGCTATTCAGATCATTGCGATTCAAGCTGCTTTTAAGCTTGTGCTCCTTGAACTTGAAGTCTTTCAATTGGTCGATGACAGCATCAAAGACGTTTATCACCTCGCTATTCACAGGACCAACTGGTTTTTTGGATTTGTTACCGTTCAGTGGTTTCGGATTGATTTGTGGGTTCTCTTCTCGTTTCGGTTTTGCTTCTTTCTTGGTTGTTAGGTTTTTTCGTTTGGCGATAGAGTCTTTTAGACTTGGAGTTTTTTTCTGTTTTGATATAAATTGAGGTAGGATTGATTTCGCTTGTGCTTCAACGCGCTTCATAGGAGAGGGTGTGAGAAGTTTTTTAATCACTTTAGCACTAGATCTGGATGCTGCCGTTGTCTTGTTTTTTATATTAATAGAAATATTTTCTTTCATTTCGGCTGTGGCTGTTATAGGGAAGTTGTTGCAGACATCCGAACTGAACGTGGTGCTTCTTCGTGATATGTTGTTCCTATTCAAGCAGCCGATGTGGTTTCGACAAGTCGGGAAGTAAGCGTTGTAAGAATGATTATCGTTGGTGCCTGTGAATTCCAATCTGTGAACTTTATTTTGAGATTTCTGGTACGGACTGTGGAAATCGTTCAGACGTTTGTTTTCTGGACTCATCATTGATGTTTCAGTCTTCATCTATAGAGAGAAAAAAAAATTAAACAGTTTGTTTTATAATTTAATATTGAATATTTTGAAACTGATTGCAGATTTTTGGTGAGTTAAGTGTCTAAATTGACTTATTTATGCTGAAAATGTCGCCAGTAAAGTCAAAAATAAGAAGAAAGCCAACGAACCAATAACGGGAAAGGCGAACGGTTGATCTTGGTAGCCTTGTTATAAGTGGTGTTACAATTTTTTGAAGTTTCTTTCAGTTTTGTGGTCATTTTTTTCTTTATCTGCGTGTGTGTGTGTTTGCGTGCGTGTGCGTGTGTGTGTGTGTTTAATGTGTGTGTTTTCATTATTATTTTATCAAAATTTTTGTTTTTTAAAATGTCGACTGGTTTATGCTAGCAAATTGAATTTGCTCACTGAACCAACATACTTGGAGATAATGTTACACTTTAAAAGAAGGACTTTGTGATGAAACTGTTATTTAGTAAGACCACAAACAACGACACACCTAAATTAACAAACACATATTACATCATAAAAATCCTAAAAAAATTGAGAAAAATGTTTTGTCAACCTTACACCTTACCTTGTTTGAATTTTTATCTTCATTTCTTTTATTAATTGCAGATGGCGGTAGGAAATCACATTTCGGGTTGTAACTGAAAAATGGATGGTTGATTATTTCAAAATTATTGTGATATTTTAAATAAAAATTGAAATTTTATTTAAAAAAAAAACAACAAACGTTAAATATTCAAACTCTAATTGAAACAGTAAATAAGATTTTAAACTCGTAAAAATATCTCACCAGATAGGTGCAAATAATTAGGAACCATTCAAAAATTTGACTCAACAGACATTGATAAAATTAGTTATTTATGAATTTTAAACTAATTGCCGTCGTTACATTTTAAATCAAGGTGACCTAATGAAGCTGACCGCTGCCTCAGAGAGAGGTGTTTCAGACAGAGAAGGATGATTTGCCCTCTGGTCGTCATTAGTGGCCACAACAGGAGCCGGTTCTTCGCATGTGACGGTTGAGTCTTTGGCGTGATTCTGGCTGTCCTTCTTAATTTTTTTCGTTTTGTTGTTCTGTCCTCTCAACTCCCAGGCATAGATGCGATCCCACATTGATCCTTGGTTGCGCCCGGGCGCCGGTGAGAGGTTGAATGGAGAGAGAGGGTGATTGGTGTTGGTCTCTTCGATTTCCAGCTGGTTGTTATCAGCTGTGTAATTGTGTGAGTTGGATTGGTTGAGGAGGAACTTGTGGAGGAGGTAGTTGGACTTGTTCTGGAGTTTCTTACGTGTACAGCATTTGGTTTGTTGCGATGAGGTGTCGTCTGTTTTATCTGAATTTGTAGTGAAAGATTTCGAACGCTGACTTCTCACGACTGCCGATGCGTTTTTGTTCAGTTTGATGTTCTGCATCTCTTGCAGCATGTTCCTGTGAGCCTGCTGACATTTTGCAGATCTGTGTTTGTTATTTTCTGACGTGTTTTCGTTTATGGAAACTTTTTTCAGGAGCGAAAATGACGGATCGATTGGTTTGCTGAAGGGAACATCGACCCTATCCTTCTCGTTAAACACTGAGATGCTTTCTCTGCTTGTTTGCGTTGACATCTCCTTACTCTTCTTCGACTCCGCCTCGTGTTTTTTATTTTCATTTTGATTGTTTCTCAGCTTTGCCGGAGAAGCTGATTTGAGGCGGAATGCCCTTTTCATGAAATCACGAAATGTCTTACGCGCGCTCTGGCTCCTTGTTATTTTTTTGCATATTTGTTTCGTTGAAAAGTCCATGTTTGATGAAGTATGCGGATTTTCTTTGGTCCTGCTGACGTGATTCTGCTGGTTCGATAGAGTGTCACATTTGATGTTCAGGACCTTTGCACGAATTTCTTCAACGTGCTCCGTTGTCTTCAATTGCAAGTTTGGAAGATGCTGAATACCTTGCAAAACTTTAATGTTAGGACTTACTGCTGTTAATTTTTTGCTGGCAGGTAGTTGCAAATTCTTAAACAAAACCGAATCCAAATATTTTATGCAATCCTTCACATTCACGCTGTTGTAAGTTTCTTTGAAGTAAATATTCTTGCTGACGTAATTGGATGAGGCCCTGGCGTCAAAGAGTTGGACCAAGTGGCTCACACCCTTCGATTCGACACCGGCAGACGATTTGTTCGCTGGCACCGTCGGTATGGGCGGTTTGTTTTCGGAGCATCCGAGCGACCACTTTGCCAGTTTCGTTTTGAAGTCCACATTAACGTTGAGATTTGCTGAGGAGGAGTTGGATTTGGATCTGTTGGGATCAGTGGTAGCAACCTTTGTTTCGTTCGTGTTTATTTGCTGGTCTTCTTCTTTAGATGCTTGTTTTTGAAAAACTTTTTCACCGTTCAATGTTTCATTATTTGAACAAACAAATGATTCTTCTTCAATATTGCGACAATTTTCTTTGCCGTCGTCGTCATCATCATTGTTGTTGTTGTTGTTGTTGCTGTTGTTGTTGTTATTTGTGGCATCGATGGTGTTAGAAGAAACATTTTGAAGAGGAGGAAGGCAGCGAACAAGATGGTTGTTGGAGCTGTGGTTTGACTCATCATCTTCATTATCCGACATACTTCTGCTTTTCTTCAGACTGATGATGGCTCTCTTGCGCAAAACTTCCTTCTCCGATCTTTTCTTGGAAACTTTCAAGCATGGTTTGAGCGGCTTATCAGATTTTAAAGTTTCTCTGCTTGCTACACTCTCAAGCTCTCTCTGGGAATCTTTCTCTTTTAGGCTGACCGGTGTAGCGTTGTTATCCTGATTTGGCTGGAGAACACTGAAGATTGAAAACCTGCGTCTCTTTTGAACTTGCTCGCTGCTATCGACCGAGACGACAAAACCAATCTTGGAATCGTCTTTTTTCGTCTGTATGGCATTGTACTCCAGCACTTTCGGCTGCCTCATATTGTTCGGGCTCAAAACCTTTTGAGATTTGTGTGATGAAGTTTTGGCTTTCAAATCGGCTATGTACTTTGAAATATTTCTTTTGTGATTTTTTGAGATAAGTGTCAGCTTGTCGCCGATCTTATGGAAAACATCTTTAATGGGCTTGAAGGAAGCCTGAAGCAAGGAGCGAGACGATCTGGCGGGAGGTTTGTCGCAAAATTCATGTTCGACAGTGCCAACGAATGTAACTTTTCTCACCGAAAGTTCGCCGTTCGAATTGATTTTGGAGACTTCAGCGGTCTCATCGTCGTCATCTTCACTGTGGCCTCCCCGTCTGCCACTGCCGGTGGTGGTGGTGGCCCGCATGTTGTCGCCGTATGTGTACCACGAGAAGAGCCTGTCGTCGATCCAATCCCTCTCGCTCTTCGGTCTCGGAAACATTTCACGATTGATTTTTTTTTCTGGAAGCTGATTGGTTGGTTGGGTTGTATTGTTTGTCAACTAATTTTTGTAATTCATTTTTATATATTAATAAATTAATTATTTAATTTTTATTTATAATTATTCTGTAATTTTGTCTTTTAAAAACAATTTGCACATTTTGACGCAATTCAGTTGGACAATTTGTATAACAAAAAACGTATTTAACCCTTACAAATTGTCTGTAGATAATGATATAGACTTGATATAAACATTGAAATTACTTATTTTATTCAAATAAATCAACTTAATCAAAAAGAATTTTATATAAATTTACTTATTATTTCATTTGATGGCAAGAGATAGGCTTTTGATTTTAACTAACAACCATTCCTTTGTTGATTTGAAAAAAAAATGTATTATTAAATAATATTAAAAAAATTGCGGTATTAAGCTCCGTTTAAATGTAAACTTGAATTAAATTTCAATTATTCCTAATTAGAAATTTATAAAATATTTCATTTTGAAAATTTTCAATTGTTGCTAAAACATAGTTTTTGTGAAAACATCGTACATAAACATCGGTGCAAATAAATGACGTCACCAAAGATACTAAATGTCATTTTTGTTAGTGGTAAAAGCAAAATCAGTAGCAGTAGTAGTAGTAGTAGTTGTAGTAGGAGGAGAAGCAGAAGAAGTAGTAGTAGTGGTAGTGGTAGTAGTAGTAGTATAGTTAACGATAATTGTAATTTGAAAGTGATCGAGCATGTAAACAAGCAAACGAACGATCGATCAGACAAACAAACGAACGAACGAACAAACGAACGATAGGTGCGGTAGTTAGTCGCAGTCAGTGGAGCAGAAAAGGAAACGGATGTAGGCTGTAAGTGATGTAAGCAAACATGGCAGTCGTTAACAATGGCGTCATTGACGTCATCATCGTCTTCTTCACCAGCAGCAACAACTACAGCTCGTCGTCGTCACCATCAAAATTAGCATCGTCATCCGTGGCAGCAGCAGCACCAGTAGCCACAGCATCGTCGTTGTCGTCGCCGTTTTAATTGACGACTTTGTCCCTATCATAGTCAGAAAGGAAAGGAATGGAATGAGTGAAAAACTGAGGAATGGAGGATTGAACGAAATTAGAAAAGAACGAACAAAAAATGAATTGAAGAATGAATGAACAAGAGAGTGAGGAATTAAATAAGAAAAATAATAAAAAGATTTTTTCAATAAGAACTGACAGCCGTGTGTAGGCTATTATTAGTTTTGTATTAGCCCAAGGGTAGGCATTTTAAGATGTATGATGTGATGACCAAAGTGCTTTATTGAGATCCTTTTCAATATTCATTCATTCGTTTGTTCGTTCATTCGTTTGTTCGTTCATTCATTTGTTCGTTCATTCACTTGTTCATTCATCTATTTATATATTCGTTCGTTCGTTCACAAAGCAGCAGAAGTAAGAGCAGCAGTAGTAGCAGTAGTAGTAGCAGCAATAGTAGTAGTAGTAGCAGCAGTAGTAACAG
>NW_008704785.1:1398243-1405743 GCF_000326865.2 Helobdella robusta
CTTATCAAATTTAATCAAACATCTATATATTCTGTTCTGATTTCGTTTAACACTTTACCCGGTTTTAATGATTTAGATTATAAAAATTGTGATAAGTTTTGTTGTAATTTGTGTCATATTCAGTAAATAAAACAAGATGTATGCTTAATTTTTTCTCGTTGCTGTATTATTTGAAATGAAAAATCTATCAAAAAATCTTTTATTTAAACCTATCACTTATATTAATCATATTGTGACTTTTCAAACAACTTAATAATATTTTTTTAAAAATTTGTTTTTGTTTTTACAATCACAGCAAATACCTACTTTGTATAGAAACATCGAACTTTTACTTTCATATCTATGGTTGTAAATTTAATTCTATGGATATAGAATATATAGATCTCTTAGACTTCATTGCCAACTTCATTTGACCATTTATCGTTGATTGTTTTAGTTTTGTTTTATTGATTCGGATATACTAATTCGTTCGGAAAACTAGTAAATTACAGGTTTGTATTAATTTTTATTCGTTTTTAAATTCATTTTTTTTATTTATTTTTGTGTTAAAACTGTCCGATTATTTGATTTTTTAAAAATAATTCCAGCTGTTTTCAAACACTAAATTACTAAAACATAAAGATAAAACATTAAAAATTACAAAAACACAAAAATTTACGTAATAAAGATCTGCCATTACACTCAAGATGTCTGACAGTGAGAGTGACCATGATGAAGAAGTTGGTCCCAGCCATCACCACAAATCCCCCAATAATGACTATAGAAAGAGCAATAACAGATTAGTGGATAGTGATGAAGAAGAAAAAGTAGTCGAGGATGAAGATGAAGATGAGTACGATTCTGAGGAGGAAGAGGAGATGGAAGATAAACCCAAGAAGAAAAGGAGGCGCGGGACTGTTTCTGATTTTATTTTGGAAGAAGCTGGTAATCTTTTATTTTAAAAATTATTTTCATTAAAAATCAAACTAAATTAATGTAATTAATAATTAAATTCATTATTAATTTGTCCAACACTCCCTACTAATAAACAATGACCAACAATAATACTTTCACCTCAATTTTACTAACTCTGGAAACTTGAAAAATTTCATAAAACTTTTTAATCTTTATCTACTTTTCAAGAATTAAATTACTAACTATTTCTCCTAACTCTAATTCCAGACGTTGATGACGACGAAGATGAGGATGACATCGGGGATGGCGAATCAGATTTTGAGGAGTACAAAAATGATTTGGCCATGGCAGCCCAAGAGGAAGGACCCAGTGCTAGAGATATTGAGGGAGAGAGAAGGATGAATTGGAGGTTAGTGTAAATAAAATTATATTCAGATTTTACTAAAATTTACTTTTAAATGTTTTTGATTTAATAGTATTTTTAATTATTATTTTCTAAAATTTTACATTTTCTTTTGTTAATTAATTAATTTAATTTATAAAAATGTTTTAAAAAATTATATAACAGAAATGCTGACGAGAAAAATTTGGAAGACTATTTTAAGAAGAAGTACTCTAGCTCGACTGCCTTGGATAAGGCAGTTGACGGAGATCCAATGATCGAAGAAATCACCCAAACTGCACTGCTGCCAACTATTAAGTTAGTGTTTTTGTGTGTGTGTCTGGTGTGTGTGTGTGTGAGCGTCTGTGTGTGAGCGTCTGTGTGTGCGCGTCTGTGTGTGCGTGTCTGTCTGCGCTCATGATTGTATGGGTGTATGTTTGTAGTATGATTGGTACGTTTCTACAACTTTCCTTAATTATAATATGAAAATAGTATGATACGGCATAAAAATAATAACAATAAATAATAAACACCCCCACTCACACTAATCCCTAATCAGAGATGCAAATCTGTGGCTAGTGAAATGTCGACAGGGGGAAGAAAAATCGACCGTACTGCTGCTGATGAGGAAGCTAATCACGTACCAACACACAGACGATCCTATGCATGTGCACTCCGTCATAGCAAAGGAGGGCTTAAAGGGTTTCATATACATCGAGTCCATCAAACAGTCTCATGTTAAGAAACTTATTGAGGGGGTGGGCACCCTGCAGATAGGAAAATATCAGCAGACAGTTAGTTTTTTTTTCATATTTTCTTATTAATTAATTAATAATTAATTATCATAATTTGTTTTCTTTCTTCAATTCCACTACAATTTCTCTCTCACCATCCCAAAATATACTATCGCTTCAAAACTTTAACTTTTGTTATCTCTTCCAACATAGATGGTGAAACGAGAGGAAATGCCGTCCGTACTGCGTGTAACCAAAGAAACGAATAACCTAAAATCGAAGCAGTGGGTCCGACTGAAGAAGGGAGTATTCAAGGATGATCTGGCCATGGTTGACTACGTAGATCCGTCTCAAAATATGGTCTTCCTGAAACTCATACCCAGAATCGACTACAGCAGGAATAGGGGTGTGATGAAAAGTACACAGAATGGAACTGCCGAGAAGAGGAAAATTTATCGAAGGCCGCCACAAAAACCATTCGATCCTGAAGCTATTAGGTTAGACAGACACGCAAAACAAACAAACATACCAGTACATACAAACAAACATACACAAACAAACAGACCCCACGCAAACATTCCAAACCTGGACAAACAGTCATACATACAAACCCCATACAAACAAACATACGCACAAACATACACACAGACATGCAACTTACACGCTCACACATACGCACGCACGCATAAAAACACACAAACAAACACACACACATATACACATTCTTCAGAGCTATTGGAGGTGAAGTAGCAAATGATGGAGACTTCATGATATTTGAAGGTAACAGATACAACAAAGGATTCCTGTACAAAAATTTCAACATCAACGCTATTGTAAGTAGTACCTCTGGGTATATTTTTATTTGTTTTTATCATTAATTATTGATATATTTATTATTATTATTAATATTATGTTATTCACTCTATTGAAATTCCTCAGAGGATTGTTCTGTTCTTAAATGCTTTGTTGTACAAACAACTTTTATAATTAATTTATAGTGCTTACTAATACTTTTAATTCCAGTTTGTATAATTGTTATTTTATAGGAAAATATTTAAATTTAATCAAAAAGTAATTATTATTAATAGCTAGCTTTGAGTTAAGTCTTTAAAAACTGTCCCACATCCTATTTCACTCAATTAACCGTTAAAATTTACATCTTTTATCTGTTTATTCATTAATTATTACAATATATTACGCTAAATTGCGTCTAATTATATTAATGATTAAATAATTATGACTTATATCATCTCTAAATAAATAGATAATAGATGGAGTGACGCCAACGTTGAGTGAACTGGAGAAATTTGATCACCAGCCTGAAGGTTATTACTAATATTTTTATTACTCTTTCTCTCTCTCTTTCTCCATCTCTCTTCTCTATATCTCTCTCTCTCTTTTCTCTCTTTTTTTCTCTCTCTCTCCCTCTCTCTTTCTTCTCTCCTCTCTTTCTTACTCATTCATTGTCATCATCACTACTATTATGATCTCAACTTTTTTTCCATCCCTCTGCAAACAGCTGTGGAAGTGAAATCGCTGACCGAGGCGCAGACGTTCGTCAAGGATGACGTGGTGGAGGTCGTGGAGGGAGCCATGACGGCCATGCAGGGCAAGGTCATCAAGATCGACGGCAAGAGGGTCACCATACAACCGAGCCACGTAGAGTTCAAGGTCAGTTGGTCTTGCTGGTTTGTTTTTTGTGGGGAGTTTTGTGTTTTGTGTGCTTGAGATAAAGAGAGAAAATGAGAAAACGAATGAGTTTGAGTAATGGAGAGGTACATAATGTATTCAGAAAAGAGAGAAAGAGAGAGAGAGGAGAAAGAGGGAGCGAGCAAGCACCATAATAAATCTTTTCACCATGAATTATAAATAAATTTAATATTTATCTTCATCTTTTGCCCCAAAAACGAACAGGCGCCACTGACGTTTGAGTCCTGTGAGCTGAGGAAATACTTCAAAGTTGGAGATCACGTGAAAGTGATGAGGGGGAGTTACGAGGGAGAGACAGGGATGGTGGTGAGGGTGGAGGAGAATCTGGTCATACTGCTGTCTGATACTACCATGTCCGAGGTGGGTCTCTGTTTTTTTTTCTCTTACTTTCTTCGTTTTTCTCTCTTTCTCTCTGTGCTAAGTTATCTCTCTCTTCCTCTCTTGCTTCCTCTGTATTTATTGATTGGTAGATATTAATGTTAAATTTCTCTGACACGCTTTCTTTTTTAAATTCTTGTTTCTTCTCTCTCTCTCTCTTTCTCTCTCTCTCTCTCTCTCTCTTTCTCTCTCTCTCTCTCTCTCTCTCTACTTATCTCTCTTCGTTCTTTTCTTTCTTCGTTCTTTCCTTTTTCTCTCCATTTAGTTAACTGACCAAATTATTTTCACAAAACACAGTTAAAAGTGCTGCCAAAGGATCTGCAGCTTTGCACAGAAGTAGCTTCAGGTGTTGATTCGAAAGGCAAGTTCTCCTTCGACGACCTAGTTGAGATTGAGTAAGTGTTTGATTGATTGGTTGGTTGATTGATTGGTTGGTTGATTGGTTGGTTGATTGATTGGTTGATTGATTGAATGGTTGGTTGGTAGATTGATTGGATGCTTGGTTGGTAGATTGACTGACCGACTGATTGGCCGATTACGTTATCACTGTATATTTCCTCATTAATTTTTTCTTTCCCTTTCTTGTTAGCCCTCAGACTGTTGGAGTCATTGTGAGGATTGAAAAGGATTTCTTTAAAGTTTTGGACATGTATGGCAAGGTAAGATATGTCTTTCATTTATTTCTTCATTCATTTTTTTGTTCGCTCTTTCTATCAATCAACATATCAGCCGAACAATTTATTGAATTTCCATTTACACATTTAACGAACGCAATCAATCTTTCAAGTAGCCATGATTGAATTAAAATTCATTCATTCAATCACTCATTCAATCATTTACTTAATCTTTCACTCATTCATTCATTCATCCATTCATTCACTCAATCTTTCACTCGCTCATTCATTCACTCATTCATTCATTCATAGGAACGACAGCTCAGCTCGACAGCCCTGACCAAAAAGAAGGACAACAAATTCGTGACTGCCCTGGACTCGGAGGACAAGCACATACGGGTCAAAGACATCGTCAAGGTCATCGATGGACCCCATTCGGTTGGCTTTCTTTACTTTTTTTTCTGTAAATTTCCATTCACTACTGATGGCCTCAGATAGTTCGTTTATTTATGTTAGTTGGAAACCTCGTAAAATTAAAACCGCAACAGAGACCAACAGTAAATATAATATTAATAATTAATAATAATAAATAGTTATGATTAATTATATTAAAAAACCCAGGGTAGGCAAGGAGAGATAAGACACTTGTTCAGGAGTTTCGCATTCATCTACTCACGCAAGCACATCGAGACCAGCGGCATATTCGTTTGTAAGACTCGGAACCTCGTTGTTGCCGATGGTTCGAAGGTCGGTGTGCTCCTCTTTCTATGTCTCATTATTTCATTTGGTTCTTGCTGCCACCGCGCTATACAATTTAATCTATAATCTATATATATTGCGCTATATAAATAATTATGGTGATGCGTTCTTGTTTTGGGTTAATTTATATTATTTTTTTTCTTGTTTTGGAGATTTACTGATAAATAAATAAATATATACACACCGCACGCAGACGAGTTCGGCTGGCCCAATAAACGGAGGTATGGGTGGAATGTTTGTCCCTATGTCGCCACGCCTGTCAAGTCCCGCCCATCCAGGCGGTGGCAGTGGTGGGAGAGGTGGTAGAGGTCGCGGGGGTCACAACATGATTGAGAAGAAGAACAAGTCCCTGATTGGTCGCTCCGTAAGAATCATACTGGGTCCTTATAAAAGCTATGTCGGAATTGTCAAGGATACCACTGAGTCGACTGCTCGCGTTGAACTGCACACCAACTGCAAGATAATCAGCGTGGATATCAGTCGCCTGAAAGTTATGGAGTACGTTGTTTGTTTGTTTGTTAGATAAGAATGTTCTTCATCTTCATCTGTCAATCAACCAACTTACCAACCAACCATCCATTCATTCCAACCAACCATCCAACCAACCCACAGAGATGGTGCCCTGGGGTCATTCAGCAGTTACGACAAGACACCGATGACTAGTCAGACCCCCATGCACTCAGGATCTCGCACGCCCATGTATGGATCTCAGACACCGATGATGGATGGCAGTAGGACGCCCCACTATGGAGGCAGTACCCCCCACTACGAGTCGGGGTCGTACACACCCGGAAGATCCAGTGCGTGGGATCCTGGCAATCCTAATACCCCTTCGAGGTTTGTTGTAGCTGTAGTTTTGTTGCAATTTTTCACGGTTTTTTTTTAAGTTTGTTACCTTCATTAAAATAACTTTAAAATATCTTCTACAATCTGCCTCAAACAGGCCAAACGACTTCGACGACATGAGCTATCTAGACGAGTCGGGCCTGCCAGGTCCCTACACCCCACAACCTGGAGGGACTTCATTTTCTCCTTACCCAGGCCAGCCGACTCCCTCACCACTGGACAACAACTCACTTCAGAGTCCTGGACAGTACGATCTAGGCTCCATGTACCAGGGCACTCCCTCACCTATGACGTCGTTCAGCCCTATGACGCCAGGGGCTCCTTTCACCCCCTCAACTCCGGGACTTGATGGCGCCGCGGGTTCTGATTGGGTGTCTCTGGATCTTTTTGTCAAGATCAAGGAGAGTCATGACGATAAAGATGTCATCGGAAAAGTTGGGATCGTCAAGAGCATCAATGTTAGTGTCGGTTTTCATCCGCGCGTGTGCGTGTGTATTTGTGTGCGTGCGTGTATGTGTGTGCGTATTTTACAAACGGCATCACATTTCATTGCATACACTACGTCACGTAATGACGTCATATTTATTGTATTGTTTCACTGCAGGGTGACATGTGTGCGCTGTTGATCACAGAGAAAGAGAAAACGGCCACAGAGAAAGAGAAAATGGCCACAGAGAAAGAGAAAATGGCCACAGAGAAAGAGGAAATGGCCACAGAGAAAGAGGAAATGGCCACAGAGAAAGAGGAAATGGCCACAGAGAAAGAGAAAATGGCCAACGTGAATGTGGACGACCTGGAACCTGAGCCACCGGGAAAATCAGATAGGGTCAGTCTTTGGTCATGTCGTTTTATGATTATGTTGTTGTTGATGATGTTGTTGTTGATGATGTTGGTGCTGATGATGTTGTTGATGTTGGTGGTAATGTTGCTCTTTCGCACTGTTGTTATTAGTTGCTGTTATTAATTTTGTTGATGTATTCATTAATAATAATAACCACATTTGATCAATCAGTCAACCAAATAATCGCACGCACACATACACGCACGCACACATACACACGCGCACACACAGGTCAAGGTCATCAGAGGGGATGTGAATAAAGACCTGACAGGAACACTACTCAGCATCGACCAGAACGACGGGATCGTAAAACTGGACGTTGGGAAGATGGCCATGGTCCAG
>NW_008704785.1:1410743-1438243 GCF_000326865.2 Helobdella robusta
CGTGGGTGCGTGTTTGCTTGTTTTAATATGCTGTTTTTAATCAACAAACCAACTAACTATTCAATCGAGTCGCTCGTTAATTCGACCAATGAATAAGCAGTAGCTGACCAGTCAATCAGCCAACCAACCAACCAACCGACCAACCGACCAACCGACCGACCAATCTAACCAACAATTCAAACAAAGGCAAGAATTTCAACACGAACCTTTCAGCTTGTTAGCATCGTCATGTTCAACGTCTGAGAAATACAAAGTAAGAGTTTCAGAGGCATCTTTATTATCATGAAGTTCGAACGGAAGTGATGACGAGGACGACGACATCATAGAGTCTGGTGACGTCACGCTGAATTGGAGAGATGGATGTTGTTGTTGGTTACTGTAATTAATTGTTTTTATCACACTCATATCAACGTTTCAAACTGGAAATACATTAAAAAAACTAAAAAAAAAACAGCTCACTTATCTACAACTGAAAATGTCGGCTCCGCCTTCTCGGCCGAAAGTGATGATGACGTCATCGATGATGTAGAAGCTGTCGTATCGGCTGCTGTGGCCACAGCTGACGACAATGACGTAGACGGCGATTGTATGATAGGCATAGACTGAAGCTGCTGTTGTTGCTGCTGCTGCTGATGATAATGATGACGATGGGTGTATGATGATGATG
Source organism: Helobdella robusta (assembly GCF_000326865.2). NCBI lineage: Eukaryota > Metazoa > Annelida > Clitellata > Rhynchobdellida > Glossiphoniidae > Helobdella > Helobdella robusta. The sequence goes on from NW_008704785.1 coordinate 1,411,411, forward strand.
ATGAAGACGAGAATGATGATGACGACGCGATGTTTTTGGACTGGCTATTCTTCCATGCTTCTGGATTTGAAGTTTTGAAGGCCTCCAAGGCTTCTGTTATGTGCTTGCACCACCTACAATTGGCGTTTAAATGCTTTGATTAATGACACTTTTTACGTTATTTCCTAAGTAGGTTTGCACATATTCATCTATCTCTACGTATCTATTTATCAGTATCTGCATATCTGTATATCTACATACGTATACCCGTATATCCATACTTATATTAATCATATATCTTTTACAAAAATATCTCAAACAGAAAAAAATATATCTATAGTTAAACTGCTACAAAAATTCTGTGCGTGTGTGTGTGCATGTTTGTGTGTGTGTGTGTGCGTGCGTGCGATTTTTTCACACCCACCTGTCTTTCTCTTCTTTGGTAACAGCGACTAAATCGTATATCTGGGGTCCAGGATCCACTAGCTGACTGACCAGGAAGAATGCTAATTTATCTATGCACCGGGAAAATTATAACAACAACAACAATAATAATAAATAATAATAAATAAAAATAATAAATAATAATAAATAAATAATAATAATAAATAATAACAATAATAATAACTGACCAAATGCAACCGGTTTGACCAGAAGATTGACTAGTTTAATGACGGGGCTGTGAGTCATTCTAGTATCAGTCTTTCCGGCTGCAATGTACATGCTCTGACACTTCAACACCAGTCTACAATTATCATTGCAGTTATAATTAATAATAATAATAATAAATATTATTATAATAATTATTATTATTATGCGACGAATCACCTTCATAATTCATTCACTCATTATCATTCACTCAACATCATTCACTCACTCACTTACTCACTCACTCATTTTCATCACTTTCTCACTCACTTATCATCTTGCTTCTGAAGAAGTGAAGCCGTATATGTATCACCCAACAACACTCGCTCATAATTACTCTCTCTTCCTCTCTCTTCCCCCCCCCCTCTCTCTCTCCCCCCTCTCTCTCTCTCTCTTCCCCCCCCCCTCTCTCTCTCTCTCATTCATCAATTCACTCCTTGTTCACTCATTCCCTCACCCAGCCTTGTCTCACTCACTTATCATCTTGTTTCTGCAGCAGTAGCAAGATATCCTCAAGTAGTACGACATGAATGGGTATCAAGCGATCCTTGTTTATTCTCCACGTCAGAGCTCCGTCGTATATCAGCGTGTGCCTCGTCAGATCTATGTTCTACACGCGACGATGATTCAATCCAATTATTAATTACAATGGTTTCGGGATTAGTAAAAATATATTAGTCCATATTATTATCTCTGGCATGTTTGAGTATACTGTCTGTCTGTCTGAAGCTGAAAGGAGTGTCGCAGACAAATTGCAAGGTCCGTGCACGCAGACGAAGAAATGTACGTATGTGTAATGTGTATTTCTTAGGTCGTGTGGTGTGGTGTGGACGTCGTAATCACCACCATCACCACCACCATCGTCGTCACCATTAAAACGAACCCTGTACTCAACGAGAGCGTTGGAAGTTGACTTTTCTATGGGGCTCTTGTCCAACCTCTTCTGCATGTCGACGAGTTTCATGTGGTTCTCGTACCTCAGTACCGCCATGTTCACGTGGTTCAGGATGGCCTTGCTGCCTTCCAGGGCTTGCTCCAGCCCCCTGTATTCGTCTGTGTCCGCTGTGTGTGTGTGTACGTGTGTGTGTACATCGCTGATATCTTTAACTAATATCAGCGTGCAGCAAGTGTACATACGAAATTGAACATTATTGTACATCTAACACACACACACACACACACACACACACACACACACACACACACAGAGACAGACGAACACCAACAGACACACACACAAAAACACACACAGACAAACGCACACAAACACACACATACGTTGTGTATATTTAAGAAGACTGGATATGAACAATGGATATTTAGTGAGGCGTTGCATAGCGGTCGGGAGGAGGTCTTTCAATTCGAACCTCTTACACAACGGTAGACTAGCCATCTCCTGCAATAATAATAATAATAATTATAATCATTATTTATGATAATTATTATTATAATTATTTTATTATATTTAATTATAATATTATGAACATAATTAATCGTTTAGATAATTAGTCGTCATAGTTGGATTAAAATGAATTGGATGAAGTGGGATGAAATATCGGTATGGTCCAATCATCGTCATCCTCCAGTGATCATCCTCCAATGAAAGTATGGATGAATGAATGGATGAATAAATGAATGAATAAAAAAATGAAGGAATGAATGAACAAATGAATGAATGAATATAAAAGATAGTTTTATCACACAGACACTATATAATGATATAGGAATTATAATATCGCCAGTTCAATCTATCAACCAGCCAACCAACCAAACAACCAACCAACCAACCAATCAACCAACCAACCAACCAACCAACAAACCAATCAATCATCCATTCAATCAATCAATCAACCAACCATCTAACCTGGATAAAGGCGGCTAACTTTTGATCTTTCTTTTGCTTAACCTTTAACCTCTCCAGGGCCTGTGATTGTTTTTCGCAGAAGGTCGCGCAAACATTCTTGAAGCGATCACCTTTTTCCTTTGTAAACTGTTTAGGTTTAGAAATTATTGAAACTACTCTGCATAATAAAACAACAATTATTATTATAATAATTGTAAAAAATTATTCCGAATAATAAGATAATAATAACAATTATAATATAAAAGTAAAAATTTTTATTATTTGGCAATGAAGTTAATAATACTATTAGAAAGATTAACAGTCAGCCAGCTAACCCAACTAAGTAAACAAACAACCAATCCCAATCAATCAGCCAGCCACACAAAAAAGTCTTTCGAGTTTCGCTGCCTGATTCTCTCCACACATACACACACACGCACACACACACACACACACACACACACACAAGCACAAACACACACACACACGCACAAACACGCACACACACAAACACACACGCACTAACGTGTTCGACTAGGATGTCGGAAAAATCATCAACGACAAAATTCTCGCAACTTTTCTTCTTCGCTTTGAACTTGTTGTTCAGCTCGGCTGTGAGGTTGTTTTAAAATGACGTCATGCTGATGATAAATAATAATAATAATAAAACAACAAACAACAGCTCGGCTGTGAGGTTGTTTTGAAATGGCGTCATGCTGATGATAAATAATAATAATAATAAAACAACAAACAAGACAACAAACAAGACAACAACAGCCACTACAAACCGTGAATTTCGACCATCTGATCGAGATTTGGGAAGAGGAAATCGACGAAATCCTTCGGATAATCCTGGTGCATGCGCGTGTATATGACGTTGTACATCACCTTCAAGTTCCTCACGTGGCTTTTCTCGGTGTGGAATAATTCTGCGTGTGTGTGTGTGTGTGTATGAAATTATAATAATTTATCTCATTATTATACTTCTATTAATATCCAGCCAATCAAAACGTAGAGCAAACCTACTGACCCAACCAATCAGACCAACCGACCAACCGACCGACCAACCAACCGACCGACCGACCAACCAACCAACCAACCGACCAACCAACCATTGATGACATTTTGGCGTTTTTTTTCTTTAGGTTTCATTTTTTTGAGGCACTCCTTAGGCATGTAGGACTCGAGTTGTGGCACTTCCATCTCGGCTTCGTAATCAGAATCAGCTGTTGTGTCTACCATGATCAGCTGACTGTGTGTGTGTGTGTGTGTGTGTGTGTGTGTGTACGTATGTGTGTATGTGCGTGTGTACGTATGTGTGTATGTGTTTGTACACGTGTATGTGTTTGTATTCAAGTGTATAGAAACAACATCCGAAAATAGAAGTTGGTTTACTTGTTAGTGAGAGCCGGTATGTTGGAGTGTGGAAACGTCCTTGTTACTGGATCAAACAACTCCCTGTCATATATGGAAGAGGAATAACAATTAAGTAAAAAAAAACAACAACAATAGACAAACAGACAGACAAGCAAACAGACAAACAGAGACAGACAGACAGAAAAACGAACAGACAGTCAAACAGAAAAACAAACAGAAAGACGGCAGACAGACAAACAGACAGACAGACAGACATACGTATCATCATCCAGTTCAGGACTTCTATTTCTACTAGTCTCAATGAGGGCATCATCGGTGGCGTTATTATTATTAATGCTATTATTATTACTACTATTACTAATATTACTATTATTATTATCCCGAATTGATTTCATTGAGTCGTCCCGGGTCAGTTTAGTGCCGGACATCGACTGCGAGTTAGGCAGACCGGCGGACACTGGGTTGGACCCCCCGAGCGAAAATGACGACTGGGATTGAGTTAGTGCCGTCTGATTGTTGTTGGCGATGGCGGTGAAGATGTTTGATGACGTCATAAGGGAAACAGCTGACGAATCTGCTGGTTTTTATGACGTAATAAGTAGCAGTAGCAATATTATTAGTGATATTGCTAAGAGAGAGAGAGGGAGAGAGAGAGAGAGAGAGAGAAAGGGAGAAACACACACAAGCACACGCAAAATAGTTATTAATATAGCAACGTCTTATTCATTATTTTCATATTATATAATAATTATAAATTTTGTTATTTATTTATTCACACCCAAATGTACACACACACACACACACACACACACACACACACACACACACACACACACACACACACACACACACACACACACACACACACACATACAAACACACTCACACGCACACACACGCGCGCAAGCAATAAATATAAAAATAATATCAATAACATCAATCTAAGTTAACATGCCGATAATATAAATTTCAAACAAATTTATCTAGCTAGTATGAATAAAAAATTATATTAAAAAAACCAAAATAATACTATTAATAATAATAATCCCAAAACCCATCAATAATAATAATAACAATAACAGTTAGTTGTACCAATAAAAGAGAGAAAGAGAGAGAGAAAGAGAGGAGAGAGAGAAACACACACACACACAAACCTTTTTCCCTCCTAAACCCTAAAAACGATTTGTTGTGATGATGATGTTGTTGATTGTTGTTTGTTGTTGTTGTGTTTGTTGTTGTTATTGATGTATTAGTAGCAGTAGTAGTAGTAGCAGTGGTGGTGACAGCAGCAGCAGAAGTAGTAGCTTTAGTTGCTGCTGCGGTGTCTTTAATTGATATTAGCGAAATTGCTCGAGACATTTTCGGGTCTAGAAGGGAAAAAAGAGTTGAAAAGATGATGAAGACGATGGTGACGATGATGATGACGACGACGACGATGATGATGACGACGCAAAAAAGCAAAAGAATCGAAAAGGCAAAAAAAGATTTAAAAAGATTTCAGTAAGTACTTTGAATAGGATAGTGTGGTGATGATCGATAAAGAAACATAGAACACACACACACACACACACACACACACACACACACACACACACACACACACACACACACACACACACACACACACACACACACACACACACACACACACACACACACATGCAAACACATAAAAACACACACACACACAGAGAGATATACACAACTTGATTTCTATTAGGCTATGCAAATTAAATTATTTCAAGATAGAACGCGGGTAATTATGACGAAAACTAAGCATATAATATTAATAGTATCAATAATAATAAGTAATAATTATAGCAGCAACAATAATATATTATTATTATTATTATTAAATGGTAAGATTACCGGAGAACCGATTATCAACAATTGTCATAGTTAAAAAGCCAATGTGGAGGTAGATAAATAATAATTGCCATTCCAGGTTAGTGTATTAGTGATCAATCAATCAATCAATCAATCAATCAATCAATCAATCAATCAATCAATCAATCAATCAATCAATCAATCAACCAATCAATCAATCAATCAATCAATCAATCAATCAATCAATCAATCAATCAATCAATCAATCAATCAATCCATCAATCAATCAATCAACCAACCAACCAAACAACCAGAGAACCAACCAATCAAACAACCAATCAGCCAACCAACCTGCCAAACAAAATCAACCAACAAGCCAAACAATTAATCATTCAAATACAATCAACTAATCGTTGTTAATGAATGTAAATCAAGCGCAGATCAAATTTATAGCCAGATACATTAACAATAATTATAATAATAATTACAAATATTATTCCTTTAAAAAAATGACTAACCTAAATCTGTAGTATCTTCACCCTTGTGTCCTGCACAACAACAATTATTATAATTATAACTATTATATAATTATAATAAAAAAACATGTCCACTAATAACAACAACATTAACAAGACAACAACAACATCAGCAACGACAGCAACAACAACAACATCCGATGGAGGTTGCAAAGATGGTCGCAGAAATTCCGGAGAGACTAAGAGGATATTGATCGGTCGATCTGCGAGCGACTAACACTAACAACACCACCAACAACAACACAACACCACCACCAACAACAAAAACACCAACAACAACAGCAGCCACAGCAGTAGCCACAGCAGCAGCAACAACAACGACGAACCGGCTTTCAAGCTTATCTTCTTCCTCAGTATGTTGGGCGTCGTCTTGGAGCGATCAACCTTCTTCGTCGGACACTTCTCTTTAATGTTCAGGCTACACTGCTTGTGGAAATTCTGCTCACACCCTTTCACAAATTATAGTCATAATTATTTTAATAATAATAATTATAATAATAATAATAAAATAATAATAACTTTGACATTGGAGTCCCTGGTAGCCAAGGCCGCAAATGACGTTCGAGCAGAAGCTGCAGTAGGTCATCTGCGTATACTGCTGCTGCTGTAGGTGGTGGTCTAAGACCTGGGTGTTTGTCTGGACGGATGAATGAATGCATGAATGGGTGAATGGATGGATGAAGGAATGAATGAAGGAATGAATGAATGAATAAATGGGTGAATGAGTGAATGAAGGAATGAATGAAGGAATGGGTAGATGAATTGGTATATGAATTGGTAAATGAATGGTAAATGAATGAATTGGTGGTGAATGAAAGACAGAATAGGTGAATGGATTAATGAATTATAATTAAAAATACAAAAGCCAAAGGACCTTTTTACTGGACGACTTGGTGAAAACGCCGAACTTCGTCTTCTCTTTGTAGAGGAAGGGCATGAATTTATCATTATAGGAGTTGGATGGACTGAAGTTTATTGACTTGAAGAAAGTTAACAAGGCAGAGCATATAGTGCTAGACCTGTCGTTCTGCTCTGTACTGTTGTGTGTGTGTGTGCGTGTGTGTGTGAGCTAGTGTGTGTGTGTGTGTGCGTGCGTGTGTGTGTGTGTGTGTGTGTGTGTGTGGTGCGTGTGTGTGTGTGTGAATCTATGCAGACTTACGATATGGAGAGAAACATCTTGAAGAGATATCTTTCGACCACAATAAGTTCAGATGCTGAATCGTTGCAGGCTTTCAGTTCGTGAACGCCGTATAAGCTTCCAAGGCCTGCATATCAATCAATCAATCAATCAGTCAGTCAATCAATCAGTCTCAATCAATCAATCAATCAATCGGTCAGTCAACCAATCAATCAGTCAATCAATCAACCAACAAATTAATCAATCAATCCATAAATCATCAACCAACCAATCAATCAACCAATCAATCAACCAATAAATCAATCAATCAATCAATCAATCAATCAATCAATTGACCAAGCGACAGTTTGCTCCTGAAATCCCCTAACTGCTCCTTGACGCAGGCCAACACGCTCGGCCTGACACCGTCAAAGAGGTTGTGCAGTTTATCCTCCTTCTCCAGCCTCCCATTCACGGCATCTAGGAGCAGTGGCATGTCACTGGCGTTCAGCTCTATGTTAAGTTTCAGAGGCTGGGTTGGTGGATAGGAAGAATGAGATAATGAATGAATGAATGAATGAATGAATAAATGAATGAATGAATGAATGAATGGCTGGAGAAATGAATGAATGGCTGGAGAAATGAATGAATAAGTGAATGAATGAATGAGTGAATGAATGAATGAATTAATTAATTAATTAATTAATCAATGGGTGAGTGAATATTAAATATTGATAAAAATAATAAAATTTAAACCTATCACGTATTTGTTGACGGGATATAAAGTATTTACAAAAAATAACGTCTTAAAATTAAAAAATCTTTAAATATGTCACATTTTTTCACATAGATACGTATGCAAACTGCAAACACACACACACACGCACACAACACACAAACAAACAAATACCAACAGCCCTATCCACTAGAAAGGAAGTAAATATTTCATAGGCCCATCTCTTCATATCCTTGCTAGAGCCCTGGCTATAATTCTCTGTCACAATCAGGAACAACTGTGCGTGCGTGTGCGTGCGTGTTTGTGTGTGTGTGTGTGTGTGCGCTATGTTAATTTCAAAATTGCATGCGACGAAAAGTTGATGATGATAGTAACATTTAAATAGTCGTGAAATTCAATCTAGTGGGTGGAATCATAATTCCACCAGTGCTAATATTATTATTGCCATTATTTTAATTATATTATAATTATATATAAATATTATTATTATAATAATTATTATTATTATTATTATTAGTAGTAGTAGTGGTAGTAAAGTAATGATAGTAGTAGTGGTAGCAACAAAATTCTAACAAGCGATGCGGGGTCATTATTTGAAAGTAGGTAGTGGAGGAAGACTGCAATGTGAGCCGGTCTTTTCTGAATGTCTTCAAACTTACTGAATGGACCAACTTCTCTCGACTATAGTATAATTCATATTTTTATTTCTCACTCACTCATTCATTCATCCATTCATTCATTCGTTAATTCACCCATTCATTCATTCACTCACTCACTCACTCACTCATTTATTCACTCACTCATTTATTCACTCACTCACCATATTATCGTCCAGACCATCGTCATCATCCAGAGCTATGATGTTGACGGATTGCTGGGACAAGTTCTTTTGCATTCCTGATATAGAATTCGTGCTGTTGGAAACGTCCAAAGACTGCAATTTCATTATTATAATTAAGTCATAATTAAGTTATAATTAAGTTAAAAATAAGTAACAATTAAATTATAATCTATGTTTGTTATTGTTAACTATAATTATTTATTTTAATTGTTCAATCTCTTAATCTGTCTAGTTGGTGGGTTAATTTAAAGCAAAATTTATTTGGGAAATTATATTAATTTTCCCATTTTCCAATTAGTTTACACACACACGCACACGCACACACAAACAAATAAACACACAGACAAACAAACAAACAAATGTCTATGTGAATGAGTATTTAAATAGAACTTGAAAGAAAAACTTAAAACTAAAATAAAGTCTCGCTCATTCATTCGTTTTTTTTCTCTCTCTCACTCTCTCTCTCTCTCTCTCTCTCTTCCTTTTTTCAATAATTCATACATTCTTCCATCATTCCTTTTCATTCATCTATACTTTCCTTCTTTCTTTCTTCCGCTCACTCTTTCAGTTTCATTCATTCGTTCATTCACTTAACCAATCATTTGTTCATTCAATCGTTCGCTCAATCGTTCATTCATTCAATCATTCATTCTTTTATTCGTTCACTTTTTATTTCTCTCTCTATTTCTTTCACTCTGATTAATATCTACACATATCTACTTTATCTAGACTATGAGAAAGTCAAGTTGTCTAGGAAATGCTATCTGTGATAAAAGAAATTACAGTGTTATAGTTAATATCTCTCTCTCTCTCTCTCTCTCACTTGCTTTCTTCTCTCTCTCTCTCTTTCTCTTTCTTCTATCTCTCTCACTCTCTCCCTTTCTTTTCTCTTCCTCTCTTTTACCTTTATCATCTCTCTCTCTCCCTCTCTCTTGGTAAATATAAATCTAAACTAAATAGAAAATAAAAAAAGCTTTTTTACAGAAGCAATCGCGAGGGAGAAAACGAAAAAAAGAGAGAGAAAGCAGAAAGAGAGAGAGAGAGAGAGAGAAAGGGAGAAAAACTGTTACAGTTACTACAAATTTTTATTAGTGAATAGGTTTGATAACGCAATGATAATAACTTCTAATTTAAGTGTACCACGTACACACACACACACACAAACACACACACGCACATACGAACAAGCATACATACACACACAAACACACACACACACTCAACTGCAACAATAGCAGAAAAAACTTCAAAGGCAGCCAGCACAACAAAACAACTCTCTTTGTTATTGAATCTGTTAGTTAGGAGACTTAGATGAATGTGGATCTATCTTTAAATACAATACATACAACCCATTTTAAAAAGAAAGCAGAGTGAAAACGAGAGAAAGAGAGAGAGGAGAGAAATAAAAGAAATAAAAGAGGGTTCTAAGTAATAGTTATGCAAGAGGTTGTCACTCACACTGGACGAATGTTCTTCCACGAGGGGGTGTAGTTGGTCGGTGCCATCCGAGGTACCACCCTGTGATTTTGAATTACTCCTGGAGAGATAGGTACTCTGTTTTTTTCCAATAGAGTTGCTGTTGTCTGGTAGTTTCTGTGTTTTTTATGAGTAATTAATTAGATGTATTATCATTTAATTGTGGTTATCATTGTTTGTTAGTTTGTCTGTTTGCTTGTTTAGTTCGTTCGTTCATTCGTTCGTTTATTATTCATACGTTCGTTTGTTCGTTCATATTCACTGATTCGTTTGTTTGTCTACTGATGAGTTCTTTTTTTTATTTGTTGGTTTTTCATTAATTTGATCATTCATTTTAAAATAATTCATTCATTCATTCATTCATTCATTCATTCGTTCGTTCGTTCATTCGTTCGTTCGTTCATTTGTTTGTTCACTCATTTATTCACTCAAATGAATATTCTGACATAGTCAAGTCTGATTTCTAAGAAATTTTCGCGATGAATGATAATAATAATTATCATCATTCACCACCATCATCATTAAGATGATGATAAAAATTATGACGAAGATGACGACGATCCTGATGATGATGATGTAAATGACAAAAAATATTACAATAATATGAAAATAATTTAAGAGTAATTAATTATAATTAGATAATTAAATACAGCCAACTCCCAATTAGTCATGATCCAATCTGATGAGAACAATAATCCAGAGAAAAAGATGATGATGGTGGTACTTTACAACTCCATTCAATTCGTCAATCAGCCAATCAACCAATCAACCAACCAGCCAGCCAACCAACCAACCAAACAACCAACCAACAGGCCAACCAACCAATCGATCAAACCCTCAATTCAAGTATCAAATCTCCCAGCAAAAGAAAATGGTTACAAACACATGATAAAAGTTTGCCAAAAAAAGATAAATAAGAAGAAAAATAATAACAACAATAATAACAATAATAAATTCTCCCACCGTGACGTCACCGGAAGAGACACTACATCTCAAAGCTGAATGGATGCCGAATCTTTCATTCCTCTTCTTGCAGCTGTCCGACTGGCTTCGAGCCAAGTTACTGGTTGCCAGTTCCGTTAATTTACTCTTCAGACCCCGACACTGTTTTTCGATTGGTTGGTCGATCGATCGATCGATTGAATGAATGAATGAAGGATCGATCGATTGAATGAATAAATGAATGAATGAATCATTGATTCATTCGATCATTATGTATTAGCAGCAGAAGTACCAGTAGTATAGTAGTAGTAGCAGCAGTAGTAGTAGTAATAGTAGTAGTAGTAGTAATAGTAGTAGTTGTAGTAGCAATCAAACTAGAAACCAAAGATACACACACACACACACACATAAAAACATACACACAAAGACAAAAAGCACATACGTGCAAATATACGTTTTGCCTATGATAAGATAAGGGATCTCATTAAAAAAGGGATCTCATTAAATTGAAACCCATTTCACATCAACACAACACCACACACACACACACACACACGCGTGCGCACACACACACACGCACACACAAACCGATGACGGATGTGGATGCGTCGTGCTGCCGCGATGATAGGCGTGCGGTGGCAGGCCACACGACGACGATGAACTATCCCCCTCTCTTTCATCCAAGGAGGAAACGCTCGTCTCCGTGTAGTTTGACTTTCTGTTGTTGTTGTTGCTACTGCTGCTAATACTACTTGAAAATGTCGTTGTGGATGTGGTAGTTGCTGTTGATGTAGTTGCTGCTGATGTGTTGTTGTTTGTGGTGGTCGTAGTGGTGGCGGCGACCAGCGCTACTGGGACGATTGTCGTCGCCGGGGGTGGCATCTGGCGGTTTGGGTTTTATTTTTTGTTCATTTGTTTGTTTTGTTTTCATTTATTTATCTATTGTTGATAAGCTAAGGACTTCAGAAAATTTCAAAGATGACAAATTACATCGATCAAGTATGAGAGCAATGATGATGACGAAGACACCGCAAGTAGGAAAACAACGACGATGATGACGACGACGACGATGATGATGATGACGGTGATGACAGAAATGCTGAAACAATGGGGACACTGGTGATCAAATTGATGACAATGACAAATGGGACTACATCATTAAAAGATTAAATGAACTGGATGGCAAGAGATTTTAACTCTCTCTCTCTCTCTCTCTCCTCTCTCTCTCTCTCCCTCCCTCTCCTCTCTTTCTCTCCTCTCTCTCTCTCCCTCCCTCTCCTCTCTTTCTCTTCTCTCTCTCTCCCTCCCTCTCCTCTCTTTCTCTCCTCTCTCTCTCTCTCTCCCTCCCTCCCTCTCCTCTCTTTCTCTTCTCTCTCTCTCTCCCTCCCTCTCCTCTCTCTCTCTCCTCTCTCTCTCCCTCCCTCTCCTCTCTTTCTCTCCTCTCTCTCTCTCTCCTTCCCTCTCCTCTCTTTTTCTCCTCTCTCTCTCTCTCTCTCTCTCTCTCTCTCTCTCTCTCTCTTTCATACATATACAAGATGTAATGTATAAAGAAAAATAATGGCTGCTACTAATTATTAGATGCATGTAACCTTCTTGTATTTTGCAATATACAACAATGCAATATATATATATATCATGTTTTATACTATTATCATCATCATAATCATAGTAGGTTATTTACTGCTAGCAATTCAGTTGTAGTATCAAATTAGTAGAAGTAGTAGTAGTGGTGGTGGTGGTGGTAGCAGCAGTAGTAATAATAGTAATAGTAGTAGTAGTAGTAGAAGTAGTAGAAGTGTTAGATATAACGTAACATATTATAATTTTATGTGATAAAGCTAGAAAACATTCATTCGTTCGTTCGTTCGTTCATTCATTCATTCATTCATTCATTCATTCATTCATTCATTCATTCATTCATTCATTCATTCATTCATTTATTCATTCGCATTTGATGAATGTATGCGTATGTAACGTCATGTATGTACATTATTTCTTACTTTTTCAGGCATGTGTGTCTTTGTGTTTGTTTGTAAGTGTGTGTAGGTATGCGCGAGTATGTGTGCGTGAGTGATTGAGTGAGTGAGTGAGTGAGTGAGTGAGTGAGTGAGTGAGTGAGTGAGTGAGTGAGTGAGTGAGCTGAGTGAGTGAGAGTGCAGACAAAAATTTAACAGCATCTATACATCCTGTTTCTGTTATAATAATTATTACTATTATCATTATTGTTGTTAATATTATTATCATCAATCAGATTACTTGATGAATAATTTAAATAGTTGAGACCCAAGTTTTAAATTTTAGTTTTAAATTAAATTAAATTATAGAAAAATAAGGATATAAGTGATGATAAACTGGCTAACATCTGTTTGGCTCAGCTGGGATTGAAGTCTACGAACGATTTTCGTTTGGAATTCGACATTCGTGGCGTTCTGCTCTGACTGGTTCCTCTGGAATTCGCTTTTTAAAGTCTGTTGTTGTGGTCGTTGTGGTTGTTGTGGTTGGGGTCGTTGTGGTTGGGGTCGTTGTGGTTGTTGTTGTTGTTGTGGTCGTTGTGGGTTTTTTGATGTGGTCGTTGTGGGTTTTTTGATGTGGTCTTTGTCGCTGCTACATGACGTGATTGTCGTTGTGGTTAGTTTTTGGCAAAAAGATGAAATTAACCACTAAAAGAAGAACCACTTGAAAGAGTAAATCCCATTACAGAAAATTACATTAATTAATTAATTAATTAATACATCAACACATTAATTGCATTACAGCACAGTTACATTCTGCAATTTACAAAACTATGCGAAACATTCTAGACATGCAAATTATACCAAGAAAAAATAATATAGGTATACACAAACACACGTACACACACACACACACACACACACACACACACACACGTACACACACACACACACACAAACACACATACATACATACATACATACATACATACATACACACACACAAACAATCAAGCATACAAGAAAACTAATACCAGCACAGGCATATCACATTCTAAGAATTTAATTTAACAATTAGAAGGAACAACTAGAGAAGATTGAATGAATAATGTGGATGAATGAATGAATGGATGAATGAACGAACGAATGAACGAATGGATGCTTGCAAAATAACAATAATAATAAATAAATAAAAATAACAGCAATAACCTGCAGCTCTTGATTGGCCTGTTGGTGCATTAGTTGAATGGTAGACAACCTCTGCTTGGTCAATTCGTTCTGCTTATTTTCCTGTTAATTATTATTATTATTGCTATAATTATAACTGTTATTATTATTATTTTTATTATCGACTTTTTTAAAATCGTCATTAGCTCTATAAACGTTACAGATAAGACTAACATAGTTATTCTTATTAATATCATCCCGTTGCTTTTGGTACTTAAGATGAGGATTTTTGTTATTATTATTATTATAACTACTACTACAATTAGCAGCCGTAGTAGTAGTAGTAGCAGCAGCAGCAGTAGTAGTAGTAGTATTGTGATACAAACTGAAATTATAATAGTAATCCTTTACAACTGCACAGTCACTAATGATATTGAATTTATCAATGATATTTATATCACTACAAGTAGCAGTAGTAGTAGCAGCAGTGGCGGCTGTAGTAGTAGTATTTTTACTATCGCAGCTGCTGGTCTTTCCACGTTTGATGGTGAATCTTTTCTTCAAAAAACTAGGAGAGCCACTGAGATTTAGATTATTATTATTGCTCTTATTCTTCTTACTATCCATCATGCTTATTGTCGTCGTCGTTGTTGTTGTTGTTGTTGTTGAGGTAACTTTCAAGTTATCATTACTATTATTAATATTATTATTATTATTATTATTATTAATACTACTACTACTACTATTTCTGACGTCTTTGTTATTGATGTTATTGCTCTTGTTATTAGTACTATTGATCATTCCAAAGCGAGACATTCTTGGGTGAAACCAACAAATACAGATTTGAAGAAAAAAAAAAGCCTCAAATCAACCTCATCACAACCTAACTAAAACTAAGATTTCATTCGAAATAATAGTTAACTATGAAATTATAGTTATAATTATAATTACGGAATCACAGGCAAAAACAATTTACTAATACGATAACTAAAATTATTCATAATATTTTATAATTATTATTATTATTACTGTCAAATATGAAAAAAATATAAAACTAAAAGCATAACTTATTCTAAATTTTAGGTAAAGCTTCATCCATCATCAACACTTGTATTACTATATAGCATGGATAACTTGCTAAAATTAAACACTACACAAATGACATCCATACATACATACATACATACATACATACATACATACAAACATACAAACATACATACATACATACATACATACATACATACATACATACATACATACATACATACATACATACATACATACATACATACAAACATACATACAAACATACATATACATACATACATACATACATACATACATACAGACAGACAGACAGACATACATACATACACACATACATACACACATACATACACACATAATATATATAGCATGTACTGTATGCTGAAGCTGAATCATAAATTATCACCATCATTATTACTATTATTTTTCCTATTAAAGATAATATCACCAAGTTATAATTACAATAAAAAGAATAATAATGAGCATAGTTATAATAATAAATATAATAATAATTATTTTTATTATCACTATTATTACTACTACTACTACTGCCAAACAGCTATAGCATGGAATCACTTTTTGTTGATGACATATTTTGAACAACTCTCTTGTGTAAGATGTAAAAATTGTAACCTCATAAGAAGCCTGAGTGAGTGAGTGAGTGAGTGAGTGAGTGAGTGAGTGAGTGAGTGAGTGAGTGAGTGAGTGAGTGAGTGAGTGAGTGAGTGAGTGAGTGAGTGTGAGATGACAATGATGGTGATGATGATGCTGATAATGATACCGTTTTTTTCATTTTTTTTTCGCCACCGACCAACCACACCACCCACATTGCATCATCAGATGAGGTGGAATAATAATAATAATAATAATAATAATAATAATAATAATAATACCAACAGCAATAATAATAGTAATAATAAACCCAAAAATATAATTACTTCCTATCTGTTATCATGTGATAAAGGCACTTATTATGCAGTGCATAAACATAAACAACAATCAGGTTACTATTTTAACAACTACAGCTACTACTGCTACTAACCACTGCTGCTACTACAAACACTACAAACAAACACTACATAAACATTGCATATACACACACCACACACGCACGCACACACACAAAACACACACACACACACACACGCACACTACATAAACATTACACACATTCATACACACACACACACGCACACATAGAAACTAATATACAACGCCCATCTCTCTCTCTCTCTCTCTCTCTCTCTCTCTCTTTCAAACACACATACACACACACACTCACACACTCACATACATACACACACACATAAACATACAGCATCCTTTATAAGGGAATGGTTTCATTATAATTTGCTTAATATACACACATACATACATCACACGCGCGCGCATAAATACTTAATGGCAAACATACATATATTCATACATACAAACATGCCTACATACTTCCATACGTACATACATAAATAGATAGATAGATAAATAAAACAAAACACAGATACAAACATAAATGCACATACTTAAAAAATCAATAGGTGTGTATATGTATTATTACTATTAATCAATTAATTAATTAATTAATTAATTAATTAATAATATATTAGATCATAAATAACATGAACCACAGTACAAATCAATCATGAAGAGTTTTTTTTTCCAAAAAAAAATTTCCAGTTAGGAGCAGGTGTAAACTTGAGAAAAAAGGAATAGTAATGATGATGATGATGGCAACGACGATCATGATGATGATTATGATGGTGGCGATGATGATAATGATGATTATGATGGTGGCGATGATGATAATGATAATCTTTATTTCCCCAATTCAAAAACAGGCCACTTGAAAAGAAAGATGAATAGAATTAAAATTGGATTATGATTATATAATATGCAATGCATTCACTACAAAACACTCAAACATTATTTCGTTCATTCATTCATTCATTCATTCATTCATTCATTCATTCATTCATTCATTCATTCATTCATTCATTTATTCACTTATTCATTCACTCACCTTCCATTAAGTAGCATGCAACATTACTAAACATAATATAAAGGTTGAAGAGCAATAGCAACGCTCACACACAAATACACACACACACACACAAATAAACAAACATACACACATCTACTACAAGTAAAGAACAACACATACACATAAATATGTCAATTCAGGCCTATTTTCCAAACTAAATATGACAATTACACAAATCCACAAATGCATACATAGGTGAAGAAATACAAAAGGCACACACATACACACACACAAACACGCACACACACACAAACACGCACACACACAAACACAATAGTTATCATTTGCACTAACATCTTCAAGAGGGAGAGGGCTAGAAATGATTCTACCAGTCGGACTCGTTGGCTCAGTAGCAGCAGTAGAACCGGATGCCGTCGTCGGTGTTGATTTTCCCTGATTTGCATTACCCCTAACTGTTTGTACGTACATAAGTGAAGTTTTTCAATTTATTTTATTTATAAGAAATAGAAAATATTATTCAGACTTGGCGAAACTTCACTATCTTGACTATTAATTATTGACATTCATGTCCATTATGACGAACTAGACTAATTTAAAAAGCATAGCTAGAGGGTTTACTTCACATTTAAAGATTTAAATTAATAATGCATTTAATATTATGATAATACAATATTATAATAGCAATAGCCATTTAGATTTTTTACAAGTATTTGTGTGTGAATTTGCTATATCAGATATCTGAATATCATAGACCAGGTGACCCCTAAGGTTTTAGTTTGTCATAAATAGTCAGTTAGTGTGTAATTAAAAATTGAGTTAATTTATTTAATTTGATAAAAATTACACTTTTAATTTATTAAAATATAATTTAGTTTAGTTACAATTTTTTTTTATCAAATAAATTTTAAATATAGTCTACTCTAAATGTAAAAAAGCCAAAAAAGGAAACTAAAAAAATTAAAAAACCGAAAAATTTAATTTTTGAAAACAAATCCGGAAAAGCATTTTGAATTCTAATTAAAAAACTCAAAACTAATTTGCTAAAAAATGGAGAAAGAAAAAGAATTTAAATAAAAAAATGGAACTTAATAATAATTAATAATAATATCAATTACTTTGGTCTGAATTATTTCGCTTATGCTTTCTTGACAGCATTGTTTAATCTTATTTATTTTTAAATTTTAACTAAGTTATCCGGATCAAGAAATAAATTTTGCTATTTAAATGTACGCACCGAAAAAAAAGTTAAACGGCCATTAACAACTATTTTGTTGTTTAAAATCAGTGATGAGCTAATTATTAGTAACAAACAAAGAGCGCTTAATTTCACAAATCTCCAAGTATAGATTTTTCATTGATAATCCAAAATACCTTAAATCAATGATATGTAACAAATTAGAGCATTTTCAAATGCCAAAAAGCACAATTTACAATAAAAATCTGAAAAAACTTTCAAAATTATACAAAAAAACCAGCAAAAAACTACCAACTTTTACAATCTGATAAACAGGTATTGGTTACTAAAACCCCGTTTACGGGTTTACTAATGGCTGCCGATTTATTTTTTAGGACCCTACTCCTATAGAAATCCGACTTTTTACTAATCCGAACTGCAGCACTCCGAGATCTAACGAAGGAAAATGAATTTGGGATAACATTGTTAACGTTAGTAACATCATCCTCGTCTTCATCCTCCCAATCTATCGCTGATCCGGAATTATCCGTCATAATGCTAATGCTAATAATAATAATAATAACAATAATAATAATAATAATAATAAAATAATAAAAATTATTATGTTATTGTTGTTGACGTTGTTATTGTAATATCGATGTTATTATTGCTGTTGTCTATGATAATTTCAACAAATACTTAATTAATAATGCAATATTAAATTATTTAACAACAATAATAATAACATTAAAATTAGTAACATCAGTCAAAAAAATTAATTAAGCTTTCATTGGTTTAATAACAGACATAATGTCCAGGCATTTTCTACATATGAGTATGTGTACATCCAATTTAAACGAAAGCATTTAAAAAATTATAACATTTATTTATTTTGTTATAACAATAATAATAATTATTACTATTTCATTATTATTTTATTATTATTATTATTATTATATTGCTATTATTGTTATTATTATTCCATGATTATACCTAACAAACAAATATAAATTCCTGGAGACGATTCATTGCTAAGTACCATCCATCCAATTAAGCGGTCCATTTATATAAAATGTCCCAATATATATATACATATACATACATACCATATACATATTTGTGCGTGCGTGTGTGCGTGTGAGCGCGTGTCTGTTTGCGTATGTGTAATAAGAAACAAATTCATCATAAATGTTAGTATATAACTAAATGAGATTATAAATAGTATGCCTTGTGATGTTTCAACCTGGATTTTTTGTATGTATGTATATATGTATATATGTATGTATGTGTGTGTTTCTGTGTGTGTTTCTGTGTATCATGTGTGTGTGTTTGTGCAATAATGTATGCATAATTTTTGTATAATTAATAAATGTGATCGACTGTGTATAAACCTGTGTGTAAGGTAATTAATATGCACACACACACACACACACACACACACACACATTTATAGGTTAATTATGTTTATGTGTGTGTGTGTGTATTTGTGTGTGTGAATGTATGTGTGCGTGTGTGTGTGATTTCATTGTAAACTTTAACACAAATAATTAACACACAAACTAAATAATTACTAAGCAAATTTATTTGGAAAGCTTTTTATTCAGGTAAACCGTACACACATACATACAAACGAACATACATACAAACCGTACACACATACATACAAACGAACATACATACAAGAGTACGTACACACAAACATACAAACGAACATACATACAAGCGTACATACACACAAACATACTTGCGTATGTATATAGAATAGACGTCTGTGGTGACTGTGTTTAACATGTGTGGTGACTGTGTTTAACATGTGCAGTACATATCAACTTACCTGAATTATTCATCTTCAATAATAGGAATAACAATAGGACTTCTACTTATAAGAATAAGAATAAAATAAATATAATGATAATTGTTATCATAATAATTGAAGAAATAATAAAAATAATAATAATAATAATAATAGTAATAATAATAAACCGTTATCTATCAATTAGTTTTTGTTCCATAGAATTATGGTTTGAAGAGTCTTCAATATTCAGCCACCAGAGAGTAACGTCTGGTTTTTGTATTTTATGACGCATGTGTGTATGTGTTTGTTTGTGTGTGTATGTGTGCGTGCGTGTGTATATATGTGTGTGTGTGCGTGCGTGTGTGTGTGTGTGTGTTAATGTACAGTAAAACACCCAAGTACCTTACGTATTGATAATTAGATTTCAATGGCATGATAATTGTATGCGCATAAATTAACTTCTGAATCCCACATACTATTATAATTTCGCGTATATACATACATACATACAAACATACATATATACATACATACATACATACATACATACAAACATACATACATACATACATACATACATACATACAAACATACATACATACAAACATACATACATACAAACAAACATACATACATACATACAAACATACATCTCCACTTTCTGATTCTTAATCGATAAACTTGCCACGCACTCAATATTTATCGATTTGTTCGATCATTATTACATACATATATAGATACAAACAAACATACAAACAAACATACAAACAAACAAACATACAAACAAACATATATACAATAAACCCTCAATATACATGCGATTTGTTTCATAACATTCCCGGCATTTATTAGTAAACAAGATGAATAAGAAACTGAAAATGATGACGATGATGATGATGGTGGTGATTATTATTAATATTATTATCATTATTATTATTATTATTATTATTATTATTATTATTATTATTATTATTATTATTATTATTATTAAGATGATGGTGACGACGATGATGACGATGGTGATGCTTAAAACAATGACCTCAATTTACGTGGCTTGGCTTGGTATAGAACATTAGAACATGACATTTAATTAACATTTCTACCATTGATGTTGTTGATGATGATGTTCTTAGTGATGATGATGATGTTTTTTGTGATGATGATGATGATGTCGTTGTTATTATTCATATTATTATTTTGTCTGCTAAAGCTGCTGAATCAACTAAACCATATTTACGATTTGTAATGTTTCTTCTTTAACAAAAAACGGTGATAAGAATCGAGACAGACAGGTAAACAGACAGACAGGTAACCAGACAGACAGATAACCAGACAGACAGACACGGATACAGACAAATAAACAACAAACGAACACTAAAGCAGACAAACAGATAGATAACAAAATAAACACACGAAAAGACGAACGAAAACAAACAAGCCAACAGAACATACTATCAAGAAGACACATACACACACACACACAAGACACATATACACACACACCACACACACACACATACTTACACTAACACACACATACATACGCACGCACGCACAAAAGCACATTGTTACAATGTAAAATATCTGAGTGAGCTGACGATAGGTGAATAAATTGAAAGAAAGTGTAGCCATTTTTAAATTTACTCGCATGTTCACTCGTTCATTCATTCATTCGTTCATTCATTCGTTCGTTCATTTATTCATTCATTCATTCATTCGTTCGTTCGTTCTTATTCGCAGAAAGAGGAAAATGATGTAGAGTAGACAGACAAAAGGATAATAACAACAAAAACAACAACAACAATAATAACAATAGTAATAATAACAACAACAATAACAATAATTGTTATAATAATAATTATTATTATTATAACATCATGAGGATTCTCAAACAATTCAGGTTAATTGAAGACACTTAAGCAAACTTAATTAGCTCACAAGAAAAAAAGAAATAAATATAGATGAATGAATGAATGAACGAACGAATGAACGAAAGAGCAAATGAATGAATGAGTTAATCAATCTACTAAAAAGTAAATAAATAGATATAGATGATGAGAAAAACACAACAACAACAACAACAGCAGCAACAACAACAACAACAATGGTAATAATAATGATAATGATAATAATAATAACTGACCATCATATTCAGAGAGGCTGAGTCTTGTTGTGGTGGTTAGCAGACGAGAAATTGCCGACCTGTCGCCAAGGCTTGAATCTTTCTTATGCTTATTATTGTTGTTGTTGCTGTTGTTGCTGTTGTTGTGTCTGTTGACGAACGGGTTTAGCTTGCTGTTATGGCGTTAAAATGTTGATGATGAAAATGATGATGATGATGACGATGATGATGATGACGACGATGTTTTATTTTGAATAATGTGGACTTACTACATGTATAAATAGATAGAAGTAACTACATACACACACAAACATTCACGCACACACACACGCATACACGCACACACACAGGCACATAACATTCACAGGTTGATTGACTGACGGATAGATTGATTGATCGACATAACTAATGAAGGAATAATGGTTGAATCGTTGAATTGAACGGATGAATGACGAACGAACGAATGAATGAATGAATGAATGAATGAATAAATGAATGAATGTGAATGAATGAATGAATGAATGAATGAATGAATGAATGAATGAATGAATGAATGAATGAATGAATGAATGAAAGAAAAAGTGAATAAATGAATGATAAGTCTTAGAAAAAGTATAATAATTTAAGAACGATACCCAAAAAATTATGACATAACAAATGGAAAAATGACGAGTGAGTGCTTGAAAAAATGAAAAAATGGGAGACAAAAGAATAAAAAAAGAATGAAGACAATCACAGAAAAAAAAAGAGTAAAAGAGAGAGAGAGAAAGAGAGAGAGACAGAGTAAGAAAGAGAGAGAGGCAGAGAGAGAGAGATGGGGGTGGAAAGAGAGAGAGTTTGAAGGATAACAAGACAAAAAAATTAAAACAAAAATAATGAAGTAAATACAAAGAGCAAGAGAAAGGGAGAAAGAGAAATACGTAATTGAAGAGAAAAAGAAAGAAAGTAAGAGAAAGAGAGAGAGAGAGAAAGAGAGAGAGAGAGAGAGAGAGAGAAGAGAGAGAGAGTGAATTGTGCGTCACGCACAGTCAAAATTTTTTCAAAGAAACTTCATCTCTCTCTCTCTCTCTCTCTCTCTCTCTTTCTGAAAACAACAACATTATCATAAAAACTTAAGCCAGAATAATAATAATAACAATAATTACAATAATTACAAATAAAATTAATATTAAACAACAAACACAGTGTGTATGATAGAACTACAAATAAAAACAACAATAGTAGTAGTAGTAGTAGCAGCAGCAGACAGTCGTAACTATATAATTATGTCATTATTAACCACAGGTGCGGCCTTCATGGCAAAATATTTGGAGGACGTTTTAGAGAAAATAGAAGAGTAGATGAATGAATGAATGAATGGATGGATGGATGAATGAATGGATGGATGGATGAATGAATGAATGAATGAATGGATGGATGGATGGTTGGATGGATGAATGAATGGATGAATGAATTAATTGATTAACTAATTAATGGATAGATGAACGAATGGATGAATGAATGAGCAACCGAAAGAATGAAAAAATAAGTGAGTGAATGATTGAATCAACGAATGAATAAATACGTTTATATATATATATATATATATATATATATATATATATATACATAAATAAATATATATATATATATATTTAAATCACGATTAATGAGTTTAATTAAAGATTAATTAAAGAGATTTCAACATATAATTTGGCAATTAAATAATGAAATGCATTTGTGTAGCGCCGAATTAATAGTATCTCTCAATCGAATGTTTCCAATTAATTAATATATTTGTTTGAAATGAAAAAAACGACACGACAAAATCAAATAATAATAATATTATAATTCTTATTACACTTTGCAGAATAATTATGACTAAAATTATTATTATTATTTATTATTATTACTGTTGTTGTTGTTGTTGTTGTTATTAATGTAGTATGTTATTGTATTATTATTCATCTTTCATGTTATGCTATGCCATGTTATACCTCTCCAGTTAGTCAGTACATTTTTGTTCTATGTACGTGTGTGTATGTGTGTGTGTGTGTGAATGTATGTGTATGTATGTGTTGTGTGTATGTGTGTGTACGTATGTGTTTTTTACG
Organism: Helobdella robusta; assembly: GCF_000326865.2. NCBI lineage: Eukaryota > Metazoa > Annelida > Clitellata > Rhynchobdellida > Glossiphoniidae > Helobdella > Helobdella robusta. The sequence goes on from NW_008704785.1 coordinate 1,436,085, forward strand.
TGAATTTGCTATGATATCTTATCTATCGCTACATTTGCGGCCTAAAAATAAGCAGAAAACTATAAGTACTACTGTCACTACTACTACTACTACTACTAATAATAATAATAATAACAACAACAATAATAATAACAATAATAATAAGGTTAGCTGCATAGTTTTCTTATCTATTCGCATTCTACGTTCTATCTCTCTCTCTTAAAATAAGGACTATGTAGCATTTATTATTATTATTATTATTACTATTATTATTATTATTATTAGTAGTAGTAGTAGTAGTAGTAGTAACAGTAGTAGTAGTTGCGGTAGCAACAAAAGCAGCAGAGACATTTGAAAATATAACTAACAGTACTTTTTAACATTATAATAATATTATTATTGTAATTACTATGATAATACATTATTATTATTATTATTATTATTATTATTATCATTATCATTATTATTATTATTAATTATAACAATGACACCAACAACCGACCTCATTATCGAGTGCCCATTGTCGCCCTTGTTTGAAAAGAACGAGCACTTCTTGGAAGATGATTTCAGGCTGACTGTGTCGAGCCTGTCGTCCTCTATATTTGCAGACTTTCTATTAAAAAACCGCGAAGAAATTGGCGGCAAATCCGAATAACTACTACTATTACCACGGCCACCATCTTTGTTTATTATGACATCCTTGTTAGGCTGGCCGTCTTTGTTTATTTTATCCGAAGATTTCCGAATGTGCATGAAATTTTTTATTGACTTTCTTAATGGACCCGTTATGCTGTTTAAACTCGTAGTCGAGTCGTATCGAGTCATACCATCGCCGGTCGAGCTGATCGAGCTTTTTGACGTTTTTGGCTGTAGGTGGTTAGCTGTGGCTGCGATTTTGTGGTAGTCGTCGGCGATTTCGTCGTCCGAATCGTCTTCGACGATGACGCTCGACTGTGATGAGGTTGATGATTTTCTTACACTTCTGAATAGTTTCGCGAGTTTGTTGCCACTGCTGTTGTTTTTTGAGTTTGTTGTTGTTGTCGGCTCGCGTGAATTTTCTTCCGCCATTGTTCTGTTTCGTTTATTTGTTTATTTTGTTTAATTTATTTGGTTTATTTATTCGGTTATATCCATTCGTATATGTTTGTGTTTTGTTGATGTTTGTCGTTGATGCTGACGACGACGATGATGTTAATCTTAATGTTGTTGTTGCAGTTGTTGTTGTTGTTGCAGTTGTTGTTGTTGTTGCACTAATGAAAAGCAAAACAATCCCAAACTAAGAAAAAGATTTATCCCATCAAATTGAAATCCCAAAAAAGTGAGATATCACATCAACTAACATCATACTGTCTCTGTATGTATATATAATACAACTATGTGAAATCTATCTTTTTAAAATATAATTAATAGGTAATAATTTTGATTAAAATCAACCGGAATTAATTTAAAAACTAAATTAATTAGTTAGCTAATTAGGTTTAAATTGAATTAATAGCTGAATTAAGGGAAAATTTAGAATTCTATTGTACAAAATTACAAGCTAACAATGTTAATACTATGTTCAATTCAAACATAGTAAATACATGCATATATACAAATATATAGCACATACATAAATCTTACTTAACCAAAAATTATTTGTTTTCAATATACACCATACCGAATTTAAAAACAAACATGCATACATGCATGCATGCACACATGCATACATACATGTTTGTATGTATATGCGTAAATACCAACCAACATATATACAAACAAACATACATACATTGTTTCATTATACATACATGATGTATTAAGCTTAATACAATTATAAAATTATATAGTAATATGCCTTAGATAATACCTCTACATACCAATTGTATATATGCACTGTAGAAAGAGATAAAGAAGAGAGAGAGAGAAAGAGAGAGAGAGAGAGTGAGAGAGAGAAATATAACATAAAATATTCTCATAGGACATGTATGAAGCATTTATTTACATGTAAATACATGTCAAATAGATATTTTTGTAACATTTCTGATGTAATTAATTAACTCTCCGCTAGTTATATTTGAGTGAGAAAATATCGTTATGCAAAACACACATACACACACAGACGCATACACGCACACACATACACGCACACACACACACACACGCACAGATACACACACCCAGAGACGAACTAAGACATG
>NW_008704785.1:1445743-1453013 GCF_000326865.2 Helobdella robusta
ACAAATAAACACACACACAAGAACACACACACACACACACACACACAAGAACACACATACAGACTTTTGATCAATCCGACATCGTTGCTGTTGAAGCTGCTGCTGCTGCTGCTGAAACATTAACGACAATTCAGATGTTGACGTTGGCGTAGTAGTAGTCGTCGTCGACGCCATCGTCGTAATGACGTCACCGCCACCGGCCACCACGTGACCATTCGAATTACTACTAGCGTTGTCCGTCGTCATCATCATCCTCTTCCTCATCATCATGTTCTCTTTTTGTCTGGCTGCCCGCTTCCTGAGAAGCTTCTCGGCCAGTAGGTAGTAAGTGGCTGCCGTGTGGTCATAGGCGTTGGCGTCTAGAGATCTGTGGTTGGTGAGTTGGTAGTTGAACGCTTTAATGGATGAATGAATGAATGAATGATGAATGAATGATGAATGAATGAATGGATGAATGAATGAATGGATAAATGAATGGATGGATGGATGAAAGAATGAATGGATGAGTAAATGAATGAATGAATAAATAAACTAATTAATTAATTGACATTTGAAAAGATTGGAATATAACTTCATATATCCAAGCCATAGATAAGCAAATGATTGGAAATGAAAGAGAGAAAGAGAGAGAGAAAAAAAAAGAGAGAAAGAGAGAAAAGGAGAGAGAGAGAAAGAGAGAAAGAAAGAGCAAGTAAATAAAAAATAAATAAAACGAAAAAATAAAATAAGGAAAGAACATTTATAAGTGAATAAAAACCCAAACTTATATAAATATATTGATATATAAATTAATTAGCAAAGCATATTATAGCTTATGTATGTATGTTTGTATGTATGTATCCATATACGTATGCATGCGTGTTTGTATGTGTATGTATGTATGTTTGTTTGTTTCTATATGTATGTATGTACATTATAACATATAAATAATGATGAATGAAACTGTTAATAAAAAATAGACTGACTCGGATGTAAACAAACTAATAATATTATGCCATTGTGTTATTGCTTTATTATCTCTATGTGCGTGTATGTATGTGTGTTTATGTGCGTGTGTATGCATGTATGTGTGTGTTTTGTATGTATGTGTGTGTTTGGTGTGTATGTATATGTGTGTTTTGTATGTATGTGTGTGTATGTGCGTGTATGCACACCATAGCGTTAGTTATGTTTACTGTTTCTACTACTGAAAGAAAGATACAGAAAAAGAAAGAGAGAGAGAGAGAGAGAGAGAGAGAGAGAGAGAGAGAGAGAAGAAAGATATATAGTAAAGAAAAGAGAGCTTAAGAGATGAAATGAGAGAGAGAAAAAACTAGACTCACACTCACACACACACACACACACACAAACAAGCGCAAACAAACAAACAAACCTCAAAATATCATCCTTGCTAGCGATGTTGGCAGCTACGATATGATTCATCAGAAAGTTTCTATCCAACTCTGAGAGCTTGGTCATCGTGATGAGGGGTTTGTGGTCCGGGGCCTGAATGACCTCGTGTGCCCCGTCCATCCAGGAGTGCTTGATGACGTCATCGAGGCTGATTCGGTGCAGGGGATTTCGTTGCAGCATCGATTGTATCAGGCTATTTATAAATTGTTGTGGTGGTCGTTGTTGTTGCGGTATTGTCTTGTATTGTATTGTATCGCATTGTATTGTATTGCATTGTTTTATATTGTCTTGTATTTCATTGCATTGTATTGTATTGTATTACATCATAATTGCTACCAACAAAGCCAACAGGTAAATGTTATAAACTAATTATAGATGCCTAAGAATCAGTTTGTGAAAGTAACAAGAGCTGCGGTAACTACATGTTGTTAAGAGTTTAGTTTCTTTATTGTTTGGTTAGGATTATGATGACCAGCTATAAATCATGCACGAATGAATGAATGAATGAACGAATGAATGAACGAATGAATGAATAAAAACATGAATTAATGAATGAAGAAATGAACAAACAAATGAATAAAACAATTTTAAACAAGTGTATGTTGTATTACTGTATGTCTGCTATAGATGAATTGTTGTAAACATGGGTGTTATAATGTTATTATTTACGCTAAGCCCCAAGTTATATGATTAACTTTATATTGTAGAGATTGATGATGTTTGTTGTTTATGTTGTTTTGTATACAACGAACGAACGAACGAGCGAACGAAGAAACGAACGAACGAAGAAACGAACGAACGACACAAACAACAAAAACAACAACTACAGCAGTAGCAGCAACAGCAGCAACAACAGCAACAAAACGCAATCAATCACGTTCTCAGCAAAATAAGCCTTGCGGCTCTACAACTAAAACATCAAAACAAGACTACTACTACTACTACTACTACTACTGCTGCTGCTGCTACTACTACTGCTACTATTACTACTACTTTTATCACGACTACCGCTGCTATTATTACCACTGCTATTACTGATGCTTGCTGCTACTTCTACTACCACTCCTACATACCTACATCTCAACTGTATGTTTTAAATCCAACAACCCTTTGATAAAAGCATCAACAATCCAATAACATTGATAAGCTAGGGTAGTACAGACAGACATACAGACAGGCGCGCACACACACACACAGACACACGTGTACACACACACACATACATACATAGATCGTGTTTGTTCTTGTATAACAGCATTTTTCCTATTCACGACTCGAATATTAAGTTGGGAAATCCAATAAATAAATATATATATATTTTTACAATATTCTATAAATTCTACCGAATGTTTGGCGTTAAAATGTTCGGTAGAATTTATAGAATATTGTAAAAATTATTACCAACATATATATATATATATAAAAATATATATATATATATATACAGTTTTCAAGAAAATTTTTTATTATATATATATATATATATATATATAATAAAACGAAAGACACAAACAAACAATCAAACAAAACAAACTATCCAACAAAGAAACAAACAAGATGGACAAAAAGCAAAGGTGTGCATTTAATACAGAGAAAAATATTTCAACCTTGGGAGATGTAGATTATATAGCATTCAAAGAAGACATGAATTTAACTGTCAATCAAATAAGAAACATTCACAAACAAATCTTGGACCATAATGTTGAAATCTTACATTACAATTACAATAAAACCCATTATAATTTACGACTAGCCGAATCAATACTCCTAGACAAAAACACCAAAAACATCCGATAATGAATATTTAACAATGGAAATTTGAGCCCTTCCCACAAATAAATTTAGAAGCAGAGAAATCATCGATAATGAAAACACGTACAAGTTGGTTGAAGATTGTAAAACTTATTAAAGGATCGTTAAGTATTCATTTTGGACAAGGAATCAACAAAGTAGAATAGAGACACAGTATGTATGTATGTATGTATATATATATATATATATATATATATATATATATATATAATTTCAATTAAATTTTTTTTATATGTTGTATTGAGAAATATAAGTAGAAGACTTAATTGAATGGTTTCAAGGCTTTTATTTAAGTGGACCAAAGAAACGTTGAAATAAATAAGAATGCAGATTTCATATAATTGTTGTTTCGGTAGTGACGTCACTGGTTTTAAATGAGCAACAAACATCAACAATGTTGAAAATATTTAAATGTCAACTGTTATAAATAATGAATACATAAGTACTTATTGACAATGAAGGATCTTTGTAATGTTGTCCTTCTTCTTTTGCTAACAAACTTTATTCCAAAGGAGGCAAATGGCCTAGAACTAAACTACATCGGCTGCTTTCAAAAAGTTTTGTCTATAAAAGTTTGGTATATAAAAAGAAGTGATGGTAATTTCGATGACTGTGCTTCAAATTGCTGGAGGGAATTTAGCATAATTGCATTAAAGAACGGTCGCGAATGCAACTGCGTAGCTCGTGTGGATGCGGCAGTGGCTTCCTGGCAGTGTGACAAGCTTTGTAATAACAAGGCATGCGGAGGACTGGAGTTTTATTCTGTTTATAGATTTAAGCCACTTTCGATACACGACCTATACTACTGCCATTTGACGCCAAATGCTAAAGAGAGCGCCATATATTCACGAAATTTTGACAGTCTGGATAATCTCGAAATGTGTGCGCATTTCTGCTTGGAAATGAACATGACATTCTTTAGAAAGGATTCCAACAAATGTGACTGTTTCCAGGCCGTTAATTATGGAAAGTTTTTTAAAAGAACATCCGATATAATTTCTACAGCATGCCCAAAAAATGTAAATGAAATCTGTGATTATTTATTTGAACATCATCTTTGCCTTTCTCATGTATTTGCTACGCGACCAGATTACGAATTCCAGAGAGGAGTATCAACTTTCTCTCACTGCAAAATCATAAACTATGAAATACAAGAAGGGTGTCCAGAAGGTTGTAGTAAAGGCTGGAAGGGAGATTCGTGCAGAGAAAGAGATTGTACGAGGAACAATGGTGACTGTGGTGACGAGATGAAATGTATTGAGTCCACGGTCAATAGTAATAAGTACGTTGAATGCGTCTGCCCATTGGGCACCGTAAGAAATAAATGGTACTTGTGCGAGGTGTTTAGGGAGAACGTGGCTCTAGATCAATTATCATGTTGGTTGAGTTTTGCTTACCCTGGCGACAAAGACGTCTCAAATGACGGAATATATAACGGTTACGCTCTGAGTGTTAACGACAAGCGAAATATACTAAGCGTTGTTTTCCCCAATCTTTATTCCATTGGGTATGTTAGAATTTACGGGAAGCTATGTGAAAATGAAAGGGATTGCAGTCAACTAGATAAGTTTGTGATTAAACTCGGTCCATCAGACGATGAAAGAAATCTTCCAGAAACATGCGGCTATGGACCTGACGAAGCCATACAAGCTGGAAATCCCATGACTGTTATCTGTAAAGATTTTACATATCGTTCAAAGCTTGTTGTTTTGCTGCAGTCAGACGAAAAGATTGGAACAGGAAATCCTACAATAGCAGAGATGGAAGTATATGAAGTTAGTTGCGGTGTCTTGAACGGAAGATGTGAACAAAGGTGCACTGAATCGAAAGATGGAGACGCACACGTTGTCAGCTGCAGTAGTTGGACTGATGAACAAGCTGTAACAAACTCATTTTACGGATGTTACTTGAAAGTGTCAAGTGACCTTCACTTCAAGAAGGCTGGTTTATCGTACTTGCAATGTAAAGATGCCTGCACTTTAATGTCAAAAAGTTTAGCAGTGATGCAAGCAGGTTTCAAATGTTATTGCGGCAGTAGTTTGAACATAGCTGGTAACATCCCAGTGGAAGATTGCAAGAAAGGCCATTACGGATCCAACCTTATATTTGATGACTGTGACATGCAAGATGATTTTTGCAATAAAGTCAATGGAACTTTAAACCTCATTACAACAACTTCCAAAGCTACCAAACATGACATTTATGATACAAATTCTACTGAGACTTTAGAAACCATCGTCATTATCAAGCCTTCCGACGAATCCACAAACATCACATCATTGCAAACGCAGCTTTACGATTCTTACAACATATATTTGGTCATCACGTCAGGTGTGACCACCATCGCCTTCCTCTTCATGCTAGCTCTTTTAGTTAGAGAACTGAAGTTAAAACGTGTGATACCAAAAAGAACAAGCGAAACCTCAGGCAGAAGCGCAAGGATTTCAAGCAGCAGTGAAGTTAGATCCTCAAGAAATAGTTTGAGTGTGAATAATACTGAAGCAATATAACTGTATGTATAGAAAAAAAAATGTCCAATCAGAACCCATCAACAAAACCAACTAATCAACCAGTTATTAACGTTTAGCAGTTTTGTAATATATGTTTCAATTTTATTCTTTCTGTTTAGTTTTTTCTACGTTCAATTCTTATGTTATCTTTTGTGAAATATTTCTATTTTTACTGGAATTTTTTCAATTTAAAAAAAAAGAATTTATACTTGAATATTTGGTTTCAAAATAGATTCACCATTAGTAAGTACATGACTTGTGGAGGTTGCACAACGATTTAAAACAGTAGGGAAAGATAGATCATCAACAAACAGATTGAGTGTGAATAATACTGAAGCAATATAACCGTATGTGTAGAAAAAAAGATGTCCAATCAGAGCCAATCAACAAAACCAATCAACCAACCAATGTTATTAACACCTAACATGTTGTGATTTTCATCAATAATTGCATTTCTGACAGTCTTAATCCATTAATCCAACATATATATATATATATATATATATATATATATATATATATATATATATATATTCATGTATTCATGTATCGGAAGCATTTAGATTACTCGTCGTATTTCTTAATTTTCAGCGTTTTTTTTCAAAGTTAAATTGCTAAATTTGTGTTCATTTTATAGACAAAATTAGGGGGATTATGAATATATAATTTATTTTTTGAATAATATAAAATTTAGTTTTAAATTTAATCTTTAATAGTTTGAATTGAAAGGCAAATAATTTAGGCTGGTTATTTACTATGGCTGTTTATAGTTCTGTACATACACTCCTAAGAGTTGTGAAATTTGTTCTGATTGTAGACTGATACTAACGTTAAAGTCGAACATAAGTGCAGTTTAAATTTGCATGTCCAGTGTTTACGTTTTGAGTTGTTTTAATTGATGGCAGGCAGAAATAAATGTCAGAGTTGCAATGGAAATGCGACTTTAAAGGATTCGTTACAATGTAAATTATGTAGTTCAGTGACTATGCATTGGAAATGTAGTGGAGTAACTGAACCAACAACAAAAGAACTCCTGCAGGCTGTTAATTTTGTCTGGATATGTAAAAACTGCCTTGAACATATTGACATGTTTAGATGGAATAAACAACTAAGTGAGTTGACAGAGGAGATAAGAAAGTTGCAAGAAAGCAACGTCTCACTCAGTAATCAGGTAAAGATTGTTCAAAACAAACTTGACAGCAGAGATGATAACGAAAGTATTGATGACAGGATTGTGGTGCTGCAGGAAAATCTTAAAAAATCTTATGCAGATACTCTAAAAGATGTTGTGACTACAAATGTTGTGAAGTTAAATGATGAGGTGATAAACGACTGTTTCCAAGCGTTAAAAAAGGAGATGATCGAGACGAAGGAAGCAGTCAGCGTTGAGTTCAAAAATGTGCAGAAGACACTGGTCGAGGCATCTGAGGTTAAAGAGAAAGAAAGAAATATTATGTTGTTCCGACTGTCAGAACATGGTGATGACAAAAAGCGCATCATTCAAATATTTAAGCATTTGACAGATGATGCTGTAAATGATAAGGATGTCATTAAAA
>NW_008704785.1:1453516-1455208 GCF_000326865.2 Helobdella robusta
AATAACTCTAATTTATTTTTACTGCATATAAATGTCAGAAGTTTGACTGCGCATGCTGATGATTTGGCACTGTTGATTAATGGTTTTCAATTATATGTTAATATCCCTCAAATTGTTGCTTTAAGTGAAACATGGCTAAATGATGACACTAACTATGGCCCTATACTATCGTATTTTCCATGCCACAGTCTAGTTGCGAAAAATAGGGTGGGTAAAAGGGGTGGGGGTACTGGTTTTTTAATTGATAAAAACTTAGCGTACGAAAATTTAAATTGTAATTTTTCTCTCAGTTCCGACCTGTTTGAATGGGTCGGAATTAAATTTGCCTCTGACAATAAAAAAAATATAATCATTTGTATTTATAGGCCACCAAATTATAAATTGGATAATTTCTTATCTAAAATGCAGGAATTTTTATATGAACTTTTAAAAGACGATGTCAGTAGTGATGTTTTTATACTTGGGGATTTTAACATTGATTTGGCTGTAAAAAACCAGGCATCATTATCGTTTTTAAATCTTATGGCTCAATTTAATTTGCATCCAATTATCAACCAACCGACTAGAATAACATCAAGCCATTCGTCAACGATCGATAATGTTTTTACTAATTATGGCATCGGCGGCTGCCCTAAAGGAATTCTATACAGCGATGTTTCTGACCATTTATCTATTTTTCTTTGCATACCATTGAATGCTAAGGCTGTCGGTGGCAAAAACCCTTACATTAAAACCCGTTTGATTAATTCTGAGAACCTAAAAAAAGCAAATTGTTTATTACAGAATATCCAGTGGAACGTGTCTGATTACGGGTCCGATTTTGAATCAAATTTTAAGAAATTCCTAAAGACTTATTTAAACTGCATCAATCTAGCTTTGCCATCGGTGAATAAAAAAAATCGCTTCCGAAGGCCATGGATGAATATCGATCTTTATAATCTTTCCTTGTATAAAAATGTTCTTTACAAAAGGCATCTACACAATCCATCCCCTGCAAATAAAAATGCATATAATAAGGTTAAAAATAAATTTATAAATGTCAAAAGATTCACGGAAAAAAATATTTTGAAAATAAATTAAAAAATCAACCTGGAACAAAACACAGATGGAGGATAATTAATGAAATTTTGGGGTCAAAAAATTATGCAATAAATTGTTCTCAAATGATGCCAGTGAAACTGCTAAATTGAGCACCGTTACAGGGTTGAATAAATTTTTTGTTGAGATAGGTAAAAATATCAATAAAATTTTAGGCGATGGTCAGTTGATTTCAAATGTCGGTCCATATGTGGTTTCTAATAACCCAATATTTATACCACGAGACACAACTCCGGATGAGATTGTCTCGGTCGTTGGCAATTTGAATTTGAAAAATAGTTTTGATTGTGATTTTCTTTCTACTAAGATCCTCAAACATACTGTTTTTCATGTTGCTAGTCAAATCTCAAAACTATTTAACGATTCTATTAAAATGGGCAAATTCCCTGATGATTTAAAAATGGCTAAAGTAATACCGATTTTTAAAGGTGGTGACCCGACTCTTTTTGAAAATTACCGTCCAATCTCAATACTGCCGGTTTTTTCCAAGATTTTTGAAAAGCTAATGTTCAATCGCATGTGGGATTATCTGATTGAGCATAGCGTGATCAATAGACATCAGTATGGTTTTGTCCCAAAATCTTCAACTGAGAA
>NW_008704785.1:1455258-1456912 GCF_000326865.2 Helobdella robusta
GGGGTGCCCCAAGGTTCGATACTCGGCCCCCTATTATTTATAATTTTTGTAAATGATATTTTTTCAATATCATATAAATGTACTACAATCCTGTTCGCCGACGACACCAATATTTTTTTGTCGGGAAAAGACCCAAATGAATTGTTCCTAGAAATGAATCGTCAGCTCCAAAAATTCTGTGATTGGTTTTTGAAAAATAAATTGGCATTGAACTTAAGTAAATCATGTTATATTATATTTGGCCCTAAAATAAGTACTAATAACAAAATTCTAGAAAAAAATAAATTGTTCATTCAGGGCACTGTGCTCCCAAGAGTGCAATCGATAAAATTTTTGGGGGTTATACTTCAAAGTGATTTAAAATGGACCAATCACGTTAACAAAATAGTCAATAAATTGTATCAAGTTATTGGAATATTATTTAAAGCGAGAAACAGATTGGATACTGAAACAATGATGATGCTTTATTATTCTTTTCTATATCCCTATCTGCTGTATGGGAATGTTTTCTGGGGATCCGCAAGTAAATATCTAATCAATAAGATCATTGTGCTGCAAAAGAGTTTTATACGCCTGTGTTTCTCCTTAAGTTATCGTGATCACACCAATCATTTGTTCCGAAGTCATAAAATTCCTAGGGTTTGATCAATTACACAATTACATTCTTCTGATTTTTCTTTATAAAATTCTTTCTTATAACGATTATAAGCACCTAAATGTTTTTTGTAAGATCACATCGGCCACCAGACAACATGGTATGTTGATGCCAAAAAAAGTTAGAACTTCTACTTACGATAGAAGTTGGGTTGCTAAGGGAGTTAGACTTTGGAACGCTTTAGCTATGCATAACCAATTGCAACTTACAATTGAACACTTTAAGCATTATGCTAAGAGCGAAGTTATGTCCATGTCCGTCGATGTTTAAGATGTTATTATACATATGTATGTGTGTGTGTATGTGTGTGTATGTATATATATATTTTTATTATGTTTAATTCTATTTAACGACTCGTCTACTTTGTGTTTTGTACATTGCACACGAACTTTAATTAGTTAAGGTGGTCTGCACAAGTAGTTTGTTACTTTTTTGATCTCCTGACTTATTTTTTTTCTGTCAAATAAAATTTGGATTAAAAAAAAAAAAAAAAAAAAATATATATATATATATATATATATATATATTTTTCTTACTAAAATTTTCTGGAAATTTTTCGTTCAATTTATTGAAAATAGAATTATTATCCAACTCGACGCCTTAATAATACAGAAACAACAAGTGTGAAAAAAAAGGAAAAGTTATCCAGAGAAAAGACCAACAAAACAACAAATTAACCAAACTGCAGCTGCTGTATACAAACATACACACATACATATACATACAAACAAAAAAAACACACACACGCATACACACATACATACATATAAATACATACATACACACATACATACATACATAGGCACATACATACATGCAGGCACATACATACATGCAGGCACATAAGAAGTTGAAAACAAGTTAATATAATGATGGAAATTCTGTATATGGATGAAAATCTTGTAATAAACAACGGGAGTAATAAAAACGAATATAACAATAAAAATAAGAACAATAATTAGAATAATAAAAATAAAAATGAGAAAAGGCTACATCCCA
>NW_008704785.1:1456962-1457761 GCF_000326865.2 Helobdella robusta
AAACAATAATGGTGATAGTGTTAGTGATGATGATGGTTATGTTAGTGTTGATGATAATGATGACCATGATAAAAAAAAAATAAATAATGTCATAAAATAAAACAGAATTCAACCAAATGAAAAGCTATAATAAATAATGTTATAAATAAAAAATGGTGACCAAGAATGAAACATTTTTATACTTTTGGCAGCTTTTTGAAGAATGGATAGGTTGGGCGTACTGGGCGTCCATAATTTTGATGAGAGTTTCACTATCGTTGGCCTCGTTAAACGGAGGTTTTCCTGTCACTAACATGTACAAAATCACCCCCAGACTCCAGATATCTGTTCAGGGGAGTGTGAAAAGAATAAAAGTAAATTTAGGTGTGAACCTTTTGTAGAATTTTAAAGTTTAAGGGCTAATTTAGTTAGGGGTGTGTGTATTTGTGAGTAGAACACACTTCGTTAAGCAGTTTTTTTATAGTATATTAATAATAAGAAACTAATGATCAGATAATAAAAGTGATTTCAGTCTACCTACATTCATTAAAATATTCTAATGATTCATTGCTCTATTTATAAGTGTTTTTGATTTGATTTGCTCAGTTAATTAATTAATTAATTAATATACAAACATTTTTTACCAATAACAATTACAAATTAAACAAAATAACCCAACAACTAACCCACAGCAGGAGCATGATAACTATCCCCCAACAAAATCTCCGGAGCTGAATATGCCAAGGACCCACAGGAGGTATCCAGCATGCTGCCGGGGACAAACTTGTTACTAAACCCAAAATCCGTCAATTTGACGACC
>NW_008704785.1:1458899-1471399 GCF_000326865.2 Helobdella robusta
AATAATGTTATAAATAAAAAATGGTGACCAAGAATGAAACATTTTTATACTTTTGGCAGCTTTTTGAAGAATGGATAGGTTGGGCGTACTGGGCGTCCATAATTTTGATGAGAGTTTCACTATCGTTGGCCTCGTTAAACGGAGGTTTTCCTGTCACTAACATGTACAAAATCACCCCCAGACTCCAGATATCTGTTCAGGGGAGTGTGAAAAGAATAAAAGTAAATTTAGGTGTGAACCTTTTGTAGAATTTTAAAGTTTAAGGGCTAATTTAGTTAGGGGTGTGTGTATTTGTGAGTAGAACACACTTCGTTAAGCAGTTTTTTTATAGTATATTAATAATAAGAAACTAATGATCAGATAATAAAAGTGATTTCAGTCTACCTACATTCATTAAAATATTCTAATGATTCATTGCTCTATTTATAAGTGTTTTTGATTTGATTTGCTCAGTTAATTAATTAATTAATTAATATACAAACATTTTTTACCAATAACAATTACAAATTAAACAAAATAACCCAACAACTAACCCACAGCAGGAGCATGATAACTATCCCCCAACAAAATCTCCGGAGCTGAATATGCCAAGGACCCACAGGAGGTATCCAGCATGCTGCCGGGGACAAACTTGTTACTAAACCCAAAATCCGTCAATTTGACGACCTCGCGATGGTTGAAGAGGACCATGTTTTCCAATTTTAAATCTCTGTGAACGACGTGAAGCTGGTGGCAATAATTAATAGCTTCTACAATTTGTTGGAAATATTTTTTTGCCAAACTTTCCTCTAATCCGTGTTCGTGTTTAGTTACAAAATCGTAGAGATCGCCGCCATCTCCCAACTCCAGGACTAGAAATAATTTAGTGGGAGAATCTATGACTTCGTAGAGCCTGACGATGTTCGGATGTTGCACTAACTTCATGCACCTAACCTCCTGAAAGAGATGCGACCTCGAAACTTCATCCAGCTTTGTCTTCTCAATAACTTTCACTGCAACCTTCTCCCCGAAAATGCAATGTTTTGCTTTTTTAACAACTGCATAATGACCTTTCCCGATAGTTTCGCCTAAATCGTACAATCCAGATAACTTGTTTTCCGTTTGTTTTAACTTATTATTTTTAAAATTCATTTTTTTCCATTTAAATTAAAATAAAAACCAAAAAATCCTCAGATACCCCTTCGGGCCATAATAGAAGATTATCTATCTTTCCGTTGGTAACGAAATTTAAATGCCTCATCGAAAAGTAGACTTATGTAATAAATAAAAATTAGAAAATCTATTTATCGATATCGAATGTACCAAGCAGATTTGCGGAGATCAACAAAACTTGTAAAGACCACCGTCAATACAATAAAATAATCAATTTAAAAATAAGAACACACATATACAAAAGTTGATCAATTCACTAGAAGTATGACCATGGAAATATTTCCATGAGTATGACTGACTGGAGTTACAGTTAAATCATTAACATATACATAAGCAGTTCAATTGCACACAATACAACATATAATCATACTATTTATTTATATAATTAAGATAGTTCATTAAATGACAACTATGCCAATATGTAGGTTAACATTATATATATATATACATATATATATATATATATATATATGTGACATTATATCTATATTACATAGAATGTTGTACAAATTGTTATATTGCCTGGTGTGTTTAGATTTGAAAAGTAAACTTCCAGGGACATGTTAAGTTTCGCAGTATTTACCATAGTTTAATGAAATACCTCTGATCAAGGGGAGGCCTATTTACCAGCATACAACACCTTCTTATGGGTTGAAGCAGGGATATGCAAAGAACCTCAATTTTTTCAACTTTTAATTATTTTCAGTAATGTCTCCCCTTGCTCAAAACCACATAACTTAAAAAATTGACATTTAAAAAATTTCAATTTTTCGTCACTTTCCATCTTTTGATGATGTCAAATAAAAGCAACTGTTGTGTTTTTCTTTTCTTACTAAAATCTCGAATAAAAACATGTACACATAAAGAGACACAGACACACATACATACAAACATACACGCATACTTACATACTACCATCATATATACGCAGTACAATAAACATACATGTCATTTCTGTCAATGTATTTTAAGTATGTCATACTGTTAATCTTGTTAACTATGATGACGATCATTATCATCATCATCACAACCATCAACGAACAACAATAACAACAATATAATAATAATTACAGCAACAACAACAAACAACAACAACAACGAAATAAAAATAGTTGTTCTCATTATGCATTTCAAAAGCTTGCATTCTTCTTTTAATACAAGCGTTAGATATATATAAATATATATATATGTGTGTGTGTGTGTGGGTATGTGTGTGTGAGTTTGTGTGCGTGTATGTGTATTGTATATTTTTATCTATTTATTGAAACGTTAACCCGTCCGATAGATCGAATTGATCGATTAGTCCTATTATTCTAGTTATGTGGTTTTGAGCAAGGGGAGATATTACTGAAAATAATTAAAAGTTGAAAAAATTGAGGTTCTTTGCATATCCCTGCTTCAACCCATAAGAAGGTGTTGTATGCTGGTAAATAGGCCTCCCCTTGCCTTTGATAATCGCGATTTTTCTGATATAAATTATAAAAATTAAAAAAAGATAATAATTTAAATATTATTTTATTTTATTTCCTAATAAAAGATGCCGACGATCATCGGATTTGAAGGCAGTGCAAATAAAATAGGAATAGGTATAATCAGGGATGGGCGCGTCCTATCTAACCCCAGAAGAACTTACGTGACACCTATTGGACAAGGTTTGTATGAGTGCATGTTTATGTCTGTCTAGATGGTGGTATGTTTGAGACTTTGTGTACAAGATGAGCATGTGATGTATGAATTTTATTTTGACTAATATTCCTATAACTATATTTATAAACAAATAAATATTATTTTATTTAATATATAAACTAGGATTCCTACCCAGAGATACAGCAGCACACCACAGAAATTGTATCCTACAATTGCTTTACCAATCTCTAAACGAAGCTAGCGTCAAGCCTGACGATATCGATGCTGTTGCTTATACAAAAGGTGTTTATTATTATTATTATTATTAATTATATTTTTTGGTAGTTTATTATAATTTATCATAGTTTACCACTACTTCTATTGATAATAATTATGATATTACTTCTACTATCACTCATTATACCATTACACAACTACTACTACTACTACCATTAAAATTATTTTTTATCATTAATATAATTATAATAATAAAATTGTTATAATTTATTTTTCAGGGCCGGGCATGGCAGCACCCTTGGTGTCCGTGGCAGTTGTGGCTCGGACAATAGCTCAGCTCTGGGACAAGCCATTGCTTGCTGTCAACCATTGCATAGCTCGTTGGGAAGATATTATTATTTTTTTGTTATAGTTAATAAATATTTTAATTATATTAATGATTTTTATTAGTTGGTTGGTTGGTTGGTTGGTTGACTGGCTGGCTGGTTGGTTGGTTGACTGGCTGGCTGGTTGGTTGACTGGTTGGTTGGTTGGTTGGTTGATAATAATAATAATTATTATTATATATATTTGTGATGATAATGTTGATGGGCTATTTGTATAGCGCTTTACACATTCGAAAATAATGCCTCGTGCTAATAAGTAGGGGATAGCTTTGAATTTGAATCCAGGGACTGTTACACATGTGACAAGTCTCTTAATTTATTGTTATCTATAATAATAATAATTATTATTATTATAATTCGTTATTATTATTCAATATAGTTTATTATTGTTTTTATTTTTTTCACCAGACATTGAAATGGGCAGATTGATAACAGGCGCCAAAAACCCCGTTGTCTTGTATGTCAGTGGTGGAAACACTCAGGTATTAATAGTAATATAATTTATAATTATAATTTTTATTATTTATTATTGTTATTTATTTATTTATTATTATTGTTGTTGTTGTTGTTATTCATTTTCTTATCAATCATTTCTTCAGGATTTCTCAAAGGTGTCAATTTAATTAATTCTTTCTATAAGGTTATAGCATATATGGAAAAGAAATATAGAATTTTTGGTGAAACCATTGACATCGCTATTGGCAACTGTCTGGATAGGTTTGCCAGAGTTTTAAAAGTAAAAATATAAATTATATTATGAATAAAATTATCGTGATTATGATTTATTATAGTTAAGTTATAGTTGAGTTTTATTATGTTATTTATTCATTCATCTTATCCATTCGTTCGTTCATTCGTTTGTTCATTTGTTCACTCATTCATTCACTCATTCTTTTATTATTTTTATTCATAATTTTTTGAAAGCTGTCAAATGATCCATCTCCTGGCTATAATGTTGAACAAGAAGCCAAAAAGTATAATAAATTTTTAAATTATTCTCTATATTATTATTATTATACCATCTTGCCGACGACCAAACTCATTATAAATATTTTTTCTCCCAAAAGAGGAACCAAATTTCTTGAACTGCCTTACGTTGTAAAGGGTATGGATGTTTCCTTCTCTGGAATTCTTTCGTTCATCGAGGTTCGTTCGTTTGGCGCTATATAAATACTCATCTTAATATCATTATTTTTATTTTGTTTTTAAAAATAATTTCAAAAGAAAAAGGCGCTGAAGTTAATAGAGACTGGCGAATATACAAAGGAAGACCTTTGTTTCTCTTTGCAAGAAACCATTTTCGCCATGCTCGTCGAGATCACAGGTTTACAATTTTTATGAATTTATGAATAATGAATATATAATAAACTTTACTTTACTTTACTTTCTGATTGCAATTCTCGGGTTTACAAACTACGGGCCGGCCTGCAACTTTTGTTTACCATAGATATTTTAAAATTTTCTCTACCAGAAAGAGCCATGGCCCATGCAGGCAACGACGAAGTACTCATCGTTGGTGGGGTGGGATGTATGTGTATGCTTAATTTATTTATTTATTCATTTTTGCGCAAATATTTTTTTTTTAATTATGTAAATTTATGTAAATGTAAAAGTAAAATATAACCAATAAAACATATTTAGGCAACGAACGTCTTCAAGAGATGATGAGAACAATGGCGGTCGAGAGAGGCGCCAAATTGTTTGCAACAGACGAGAGGTTTTGCATTGATAACGGAGCAATGATAGCCCAGGCAGGGTATCTCATGTATCAAGCCAATGATATCACGAAATGGGAAGATACATTTTGCACGCAAAGGTTGTGATCATAGATGGGGCTCGACTTTGCTACATAAAATAACTTCAAAACTTTGAATTCTACTTATTTATTCATTTATTCAGGTATCGGACTGATGATGTGGATGTTACATGGAGAGATGATTAAGAAGAATATGAGTGGGCTAGAAAATGGAATTGAACTATAGCAAATTATAAAATGTCAATTTAGATGTGAAATTTGTCGTTTGTTCGATCATTCACGGGGCTTTTATTTATAATAATTATTTTTTATAAAATTTTATTTGTGAAACTTCATATGATCTTGGGGTCACTTTTATTACTGTTATTACCGTCGCTACGGCTCAAAATAAAAATTTGAGTGCATTATGTTTTATTTTAGCCATTTATAACGTTAAAATGTCAAATAAGACCGGAAGTATTCGAACAAGTTTAACGAAGTGATAAATAATTTTGATTCACCATACATTTTTGTAACAGAAACTAAGAACGCGTCCTATTTTGATACTGTTAACTCCCCTTTTCGTTGTTTAGTTTTTTAAACTTCGAAGATGATAATTAAGATGATTAATTTTATTAAATAAATAATTGGACGCATTTAAAATATTTTATTATGAATTTAATTTAATTATTTATTCAATTAATTTTTTTATCTGGTGGACACTCAAATAAAATAATAGGATTGTAGATTTAAGAAGAAGCTCTCTTGAAACTAGAAAGAAGAGCTCTTCAAGACTATTAGACTGTATTAGTGCTTTAGTAGTAGATTTATTAGTGTATTAGTAGTAGATTTTTATTTTTAAAATAAAATTTGAAAAAAAATGATTTGAAAAAGGGAAAAATGAATTTCAATATTATTGCAAAAGATCTGCAAGAAAATTTTGGAATTTTACAAGAATATGCCATCGGTCCCTCATCATCCTTGTCAAATGACTGCATTGAATGTTTGGTAGCTATGTTTTTTAATATATTTACCAAACAAAATTTACAAGTGACATTTACATTATATATAAATTAATTAAATAATTAATGTTTTTTAATATTAATTATTTCATTCTAACTAAATTGATGAAATCATTTTTGTCATAGATAAGAATTAACCTTTTACACTTACCCCAACTAAAAATCTATCTTTGTTTATTTTTAATAAATTAGGATATAAAACTAGATAAAAAATGTTTATTAGAATAAAAAAAAATTCAATATTTTAATAAACATTTTAGGTGCCTACAGACTGGGTAGAACAAAACCATCATGCACATCACTGTTTTGTTCCTCAAGTAAAATCTTCAACCTATCAGAATGTGAGCAAAAGTCTTGCTGTCATGCTATTGGCTAAGGCAACAGCCAATCAGCATTTAGATGGCTTTACCCCTGTTACAATTCGTTCAATCGAAAAACAAGATAAAATGGTGGAAAGGTAGTTTTTTAAATTATTTAAAAAAATTTAAATTAAATATTTTAAAATTCACTTTTAAATGTTTTGATAATTTTCTTTAATGTAATTTGGACACATTATTATAACAGTTTGGTAGAAGAAAGTTTAACGGCATTTGAAAGATCGTCATCCCCATTGTCATCGCCTTTTAGCTCAAACATTTCCACTTATATTAAAATAAAATCATTTATTTCTGACCTGCAAAAGCAGTGTTTAAATAGGAATGCTAGGGATGTTTGTAAAAATGCGTTGCTATGCAGCTCAGGGACTTCTGCCTGTGTCAAAAAGTTGACGATTAAGGTTTGGCTATTGCTCTATTTTTTTCTGTTTTGTTCTTTGTTTTGTTGTGTTTTATTTTTTTTGGTTGTCCAGCCTTTTTCTTATTATCTGTTTTTTTGTTTTTGTTCTTGATTGAATGACTGATTGAAAAAATGTATAACCAAAGGATGGATGTTGAAATGAAAGGTAAACTGACCAATGAATAAATAAATGAATTAATTATGAATGAATGAACGAATAAACAAATAAATAAAACATAAATAAATTTCACAGCACCACAATGACCTCGTAAGAGATGTCCTTTTAAAACTCTATGGCAGATTCCCACTGCCGAGTGAGGATTTTTTAAAAAATTGCTCAGACGATCATTTTAAAAAGTATTACTCTAAAAATCAAGACAACAACAGCAACAACAACAATAATAATAATAATAATGTCACAAATAATAAAAATAACTGTCAAAGCAGTGCTAATACCATCTTTTCACCGGCACATTCATGCATATATCCAGTATTTTTCACAGCAGAGACAGTTAGCCACTTCTACATATTCCAACCTCAGTGCAAATACACATTGAGTGACCTGCTGGCATTCAGTCCTCTTAAGTTATCAGAAATTCCTAGCCAGATGTTAGTGGTTTATGAAATTTTATCGTGCGTGCGGTTTCTACACTCTCTGGGTCTTAACATTGCTAATGTACGTCTGAGGGATTTCTCTGTTGATGATTTACTCTGGCTGAAGATTATGAAATTTGATTTTAAAGCTTTTTATCGAAACTGCAAGTTTGTTTTGTTTTGTTTGTGTGCAAGTTGGTTTGTGTGTGTGTGTGTGTGTGTGTGTGTTTGTCTGTTTGTTTGTTTATGAAATTTTGTTTAACTTTGTTTTCTAATAAATGGTGTATAAATAAATAAATAAATTAATTAATTAATAAACTAACTAATTGATTGAATACATTGACAGACTGCCGCAAAACCAAATTAACGCCAAACCACCTATTAACAGTTCCTCATCAGCAAATACTCAAACACTACTGTATAAAAGTAATCTACTCCAAGTCACTCAGTATACTCTGCCATCACTGACCCGAGATTGGATGTTTGGTGGTTTGTCGAATTTCGATTACCTAATGGCTCTCAATAAATTAGCAGGTTCCCTTGCATTTGTCTTCAATTCTGTGCTTATTTGTATCAGTTTGTATTCAAAATGTTGAGCGGTCTGATGGGTTGGTTCATTTATTTTGATCAGATTCTGTTGAATCACTCATTTGTAATTTTTAAAATACTAAAGAGAATTTGTGAATGAAAAAAATATGACTCCACAACTTTAAAAAAGTATTCCCCAATGAAAAATTACCTCAAAAAAAATGCAGGTAGAAGGGTGTCGGAGCCAAACCACCACCCGATTTTACCATGGGTCATTGACTTCTCAGGCAAGCCGTCCACAAAAGCCAAGCACAGAGATCTGACTAAATCAAAGTACCGCCTCAATAAAGGTCCTCACAGCCTAAGACGTTTATCATTCGATATTTGCCATTCTATTTCTTTTTAAAGTCTTTAGTTATTTTTGAGTTAATTTTTATTGGCTGACGTGATGAAAAAAAGAAACTCAATCGACATTTTTATAGGTTATTATAGTTATATATGTATATATAGTTAGTAATTATCTTCAATTTTAATTTCACACTCGTTATTTCACTAACCCTGAAACGAAACGAAACGAAACGAAACAGGGGATGAGCAATTAGATCTGACGTTCGACTCGACAAATCCGGAATCGGTTATGTCCCATCCCAATCAGACACCATTCCACGTATCCGACTACCTCTCCGACATCGCCTACTACGTGTACATCGCTCGTTCCACTCCCAGTGACGTCCTCTGCCGGATAGTTAGGCCCCGTTGGCAACCCACCCACTACCCCACGAGTATATCCCGCCTCTACGAATGGACCCCAGATGAATGCATTCCGGCTTTTTATCTAGACGGAGTGACCACCTTCCACAATTGCCACAACGACCTCAATGACCTGGAAATCCCCATGTGGAGTTCCAATGTTGAGGAATTTCTGGAGGTCCATAGAATGGTGCTGGAGAGTGAGGAGGTGTCTAAACAGCTCCATAATTGGATTGACCTGACGTTCGGTTACAAGGTTTCTGCCTTTAACTGTTCGTTTGTTTTTTTTTTTTTGGTTGATTGGATGTTGATTCTTTATTTTATGTTGAGTTGACAAGAAATTGTTTTTTCTCTAATATATTTTTCAAACTTCATTCCTATCCTCACAAAGTTATCCGGCTTGGCAGCAGTAGAAGGCAAGAATGTCTGCCTGCAGCTTGTGGATAAACACCAAACTCTCTCCAATCACGGCGTCGTGCAACTTTTCTCACTCCCGCACCCTAAAAAAAGATCAAAAATAAAAGATAACCTACCTAACTCGAACGAAAAAATTTTAAATAAATATACCGAATTATTTTCAAACGAATCGCTCGCCGATAAAACGTGCGTTAATTTTAATTTCGATGATTTAAAAGTCGAAAATGTGCCTTTGAATTTTGATTTTTTCGTTGGAAATGATGGTAAAGACGTTGATGATGACCGTGATGTTGATTGCTCTACGACGATTGCAGCTAACAGGTTTGGTTTCATCCATTTTTTGGTCGACTCAACGTTTTAAAATTTGATTCGTTATAAAATTAGCAACTTTTCGTGCTGCGTTTGGTCGTACTTGAGTGTATTTTTTGTTCTCGCCCGTTCGTGTAGCTAACGAAAATTTAAAGAAGTATTTTCAAATTAAAAACAGAAGCTTGTCGGATAAAGTAGAAAAAAATGACTCGCCATCCACTGGAGACTGCATAAATAATTTGCTGGATTTGGAAGAATTTCTCGATTTCTCATTCCACATCACTAATAAGTTCGATCCTCATCTTCAGGTTGTTCTTTCCAAGTTTAGTTATCTAAAACACGAAAAAATTCATTATTTATCCATTCATTCATTCGCTTATGCACCCATTTATTCACTCATTCCTTTATTCGTTTATTAATTTTAGTTTCCAAAAGAAGAAAATGTAAACGAGTCCTCGGACGTCATCCTATCAGTAATAACCCGCGACATGCAATTTCTCGGCTGCTTATTGGTTGAACTTTTTCAAATGACCATCAACTTTCACCTAACCCCTGACCTCTCACCTCTGCAACAAAGATATGAGTTAGCTGTTAGCTACGTTAACAGCCACTTTTTCAAATTTCCCTTGTAAGTTTTGTTTTTGAAGATGGAGTTAATTTTTGTTTAGCTAGGCAGATTTATTTAAAACTTGCGTGTAAATTTTCGTTTCACAGATTCATTAGAAACTGCATAAAATATTTGTTGAACCTACCGCCAAATATGACGACGACGACCAACCAAGTGGTCTCGGCCACTCCAACATCAGCTACCATAACATCGTCAACGACAATCAATTTGGTACAACCTGAGAACACTCCGACCACTGCGGTCGAAGTTAGGAATGAGTTGGACCTGGAGATAGGAGCTGCATTCACGTATCCTGCTGTCACATCATTCAACGACCTTCCACTGCCCACAATTGACATCATCCTCTCTCCCTTCACTGGAATCTTAAACATTCCTGACTACTTGCCCAAATTGTATGACTGCCTGTCCGCATGCCAGCTATCCTTCTCACCTCCGTTTAATATCAAAACTCTAACTAAAAAGACGTCCGATCCTACTCAGAAACTCAGCGAAAGTGGTGTCGAAGCGCTGAGTGAATTTCTTTTGAAGCATCTACTCGTGAAGCAAGTTACGAAATGTTTGCTGGTTGACAGTGTCGTCCTGCCTTATGTTAAGATTTACATGAATCCCGCCACTCAAAATATTTCGTGTGGTGATAATAATAATAATAATAATAATTATAATAATTTACTGGTCGTTGAAGCCACTTGGAGGTTGTTCCACCCAATATGTCGGTGTCTGTCTTATAAAAATATCTTGCATCATTTACTGCCCCTCTTGGTGAAGTTATTTAGCTTGGACGAAACAGGCGAAGGGTTTTTAAAAGTTTATCACAAAGTTTTTATCGGCCAGATGATCCACGTCCTCAAGTTGGATGTCTTCTTGAAACATTTTGCGACGTTACTAGTCGAAGCTGTTTCCGGATTTAAAGATTTTGCCGTCAGAGTTGAAAGTTCTGATCGGTCGACACGGAAAGTCGGAAAGTTAGGTGAGAAGGTAAGTGGAAGAGAGGAGGATGTAGCCGATAACGAAAACCACTACCATCAGCAGCAGCAGCCAGATAGCCACGAAGTTCACATGGTGGCTGGTGATACGGCTGCTAAGAACAATTACGATTTTCAGAATGATGACGACGATCTAAAGCTGTCTGATGAGCTGGATAAGAAATATTTCAATGATCGCCAACTGCTTCTGTTTGATGAGGATGATGATAACAGCTACCTTCCTTCATATTCCGGTTCTTCTTTCGTTCTTTCAAACCATTTTTTCTTTTACATTCAACTGGATGTAAATTTTGAACATTTAATTTCTCATTTCATTATTCTCGTTATCATTATTCATTATTATGTTGTTAATATTATCATTATTAAATAAATATTTTTTTCTTTCGATTTCAGAAGCTCAAAAGTCCCCGGGCAAAGACGACGACTACGTTAAGAGTCGCACTGCCTACAGCAAAACTTACTTCTACAGCAGTAGCATCGATAATATCAATAGCAAAAACAACTACTACGACGATGAAGATGATGACGAAATGATAAAGCTTAAAATCGACTACAACATACAGCCATCATTATCGCCTGCCACTACAAAACCTTTATCATCCGAATCCACTTCTCCACTTTCAATGTCTTCACAGCCGAAAAATGGCAATCATTCAGCCGACAATAGCGAGGTTCTTAATCATTTTTGCAATAACTTTTCCGTCAACTCTCTGAACTATAGCCCGCAAATGAATGCAAATCTATCAAACCAACACCAACTAAACTCACAACAACCGCAAAACAACGACGACTACAGCCACCAACAACCACAGACCCAAAACAACAACAGTAACCAAAACAACAGCAGCCAAGACAGCAAAAATGCTTCGGCTTTCATTTCGCCAGTTGGTAACATCCGAGATGTCGCCAGCGACACGTTAAAATGGCTGACGGAAAAAGTCGGGCCGGTTTTGGCGGCAAAATATCTATCGAGAAATCTCCTCAGGATGTTGGCTCTATGCTATATGTCAGAGAAGCAACTAACTGCACTCCTCTATAAGCCTAATTCATGTCAGTCGTCCTTTCATTATATTAATTATTATTATTAATTATTATTATTATTAATTATTATTATTATTAATTATTATTATTGATTATTATTAATAATTATTATTATTAATTATTTTTTATTATGATTTACAGTGTTATTTGAGGCCAGTGTTACAGATAGATACGTTGTTGGTGATGTAAACTCGCACCTGATAAACGACTGCCTGCTGTACATTGCATCGTGTTACGGGCAGCAAGTCGTCCTCATACAGTATCTGGAACATTCTAAGGAGATGGTTATTGGTTTTTGTTCGTTCGTTCGTTCGTTTA
>NW_008704785.1:1473899-1522182 GCF_000326865.2 Helobdella robusta
GTAGTTGTAACTGTAGTAATAGTAGTAGTAGTAGTAATAGCGTTTTCAAAATGAACATTTGCAAGGTAAATTTTGCCAATTGATCTTTTCGTTTTTATCTATACATTGTTTCCAGATCCTGGAATTCCGAACAACAACAATAATAATTACAACAACAATAATTACGACGACCCTGATGAAGAGGACGTGGCAGTAGAAGGTAACAGAATTATTGTGAGGTCCCTATCTACAGTTATGCAACATCAACAACAACAAAGTATTAGTTGCTGTGATAAAAGGTTAAACAGTGCAATTCAACAACGACTGCATCAGCAACAACAACCGCAACAGCATCAACTACACTATAATTTAGAATCCGATAACTCGGGGTAGGTACCATATGTGTTGTTTTATTTTGTTGCAATGAAAAAACTTCGAAGTTTTGAACATTGACAACAACAACATGTACAACAACACATACAACAACAACATATACAACAACAACATATACAACAACAACACATACAACAACAACATATACAACAACAACAACAACATACGCGACAACATCATCAACAACTTTTTTTTAATTTCAAACAGTAGGCATTTGAAAGGGAATTGGCTTTCATATTGGGAACATGAAATTGGTTTAAGTGATAAGTTGCAAGAATCGTTTAACGTTAAACAGATTAAACTGCAGACTTTTAAAGGTATGTTTGTCTGTTTGAATGTCTGTCTGACTGTCTGTCTGTCTGCCTATCTGTCTGTCGGTTTGTTTGTTGTTTATGTTGTTGATGTTGTGTTGCTAATTAGAAAGTTTTTTAATGTTTGTTTATAATTGTAATTAATAATAATAATAATTATTATTATTATAATTAATTATAATTAATTACGATAATTTCCAGGTCACTCGTCAGCCATTAAGGATATCATAGTGATGAATGGGGAGCATTCCTTTATGACGTCATCCAAAGATCATACAGTCAAACTGTGGTCACTGAGAAATAGAGATGGCGGTTCTTACGAGTATGTCTGTCTGTATATATCATTGTATGTATACTTATTCTCTCTCTTTCTCTGTCTCTCTCTTTCTCTGTCTTTCTCTTTCTCTCTCTCTCTCTCTCTCTCTCTCTTTCTCTCTCTTGTCTTTCTGTTTCTTTTCTTATACCTGCAGCATTAAATATACATTTACATACACAGGAGTCCGTGCCAATCAACATACAGTTCTCACAAAAAGCCAATATCGTCAATGTTATACATGGATATGTTGCGAACTGTTGCCTCTACTGACGGCTCTGTTCATGTTTGTTTGTTCGTTCGTTCGTTTGTTTGTTCGTTTGTTCATTTATCAGTACATACATACGTTTATTAATTCATTCTTCAATCCGTTCATCTATTCATTCATTCAATCCTTCATTTGTATATAATTCATTCATCCAATCATTCATTCACTCTTTCATTCATTTGTTCATTCATTCATTCCTTCTTTCGTTCATTCATTCATTCGTTCATTCATTCATTCATACACCCATAGATATGGGACCCGTTTAACATGGCAGTAGTTAGGAAGGTGCCCTCAAGCAGAATGCCCCCCATAAACCTCCTCGCCAGCCTCCCCCACCCCTACTCTTCCTTTGCCGTCTCTTCTAACGACTCTGTCGTCAGGTTCTGATGATGATTGTGATGATGATTGTGACTATGATTGTGATGATGATTGTGATGATGATTGTGATGATGATGGTTTCATGTTCATACTGGCCTGGTTTCATGTTCATACTGGCCTGGTTTCATGTTCATACTGGCCTGGTTTCATGTTCATACTGGCCTGGTTTCATGTTCATACTGCTGGTTTCATGTTCATAAACCCGTTGTTTCATGTTCATAAAACAATCCTAATACAAATTGCTCTATTTATAGATTTGTGGATGTTAGATCGGGCAAATTTACTCATTATATGAAAACATCCATCGTCCCTTCTGGTCAGTTTATGAGTCACATTTCTGTTATTTACTTATAATTATTTTATTTATGAATAATTATCAAGCACACACCAACACACACACACACGCACACACGCACGCACTCACATATTCACGAACTCACAGACACATACACACAGACATCTAAACTTACAAACACATATGCAAACATGCACTTCAACACACTCAACTGCTTCTCTCATTTCTTTCTCTCTTTTTCTGTCTCTCTTTTTCTGTCTCTCTTTTTCTCTCTCTCTCTCTCTCTTTCTATCTGTCTCTCTTCTCTCTCTCGCACACACACACACACACACACACACACACACACACACACACATACTCACATCCAGGATTCATCCGCAGCATGTCTACCTTGAACAACATCATGGCCATAGGTTTCTCTTCTGGCATAGTGACCTTGCTTGACCTCAGGTCGGGAGGTCACATTTCCTCGTGGAAAGGTCACGACTCGGAAATTTACGAGGTCATTTGTTATTATTACTGTTATTGCTATTGCTGTTGTCCTTGTTGTTACTAATACATAATGCAATGGTCGATTTACAAGGTGATTTGCTATTATTCTTCTTCTTATTATTATTACTATTGTTATTATTATTATTCACGTAAGCTGTGTTTGTGAAGATTAATTATGGGAGAATTTATTATATTAATAATTATTATTAAATTATAGTCTGTATTAGTAAAAATAATTAAATAAATAGATAAAAATAATGGAGGAAGGAAATAGATTGGTCACGTGTTCGCTGGACCTTTGTGTTGATATGTGGTCACTGCCGAGTGGAAAGTTGATGTTTCCATTTAAGGGTAGGTGTGTTCGTTCGTTCGTTCTTTCGTTCGTTCGTTTGCTTATTTATTCATTTATTTGTATGCTATTTGTTTGTTTGTTTGTTCGTTCGTTCGTTTGTTCGTTCGTTCGTTCGTTTGCTTATTCATTCACTTATTTGTATGCTATTTATTTGTTTTTGTTTGTTTGTTTGTTCGTTCCTTTGTTTGTTCATTCATTTGTTCATTTTCTCATTCATTCATTTTCTATTCGTTTGTTTACTTATCAATGATGATAACAAATAAATAAATAAATTGATTGATTGATTAACTAATTATAAATGGCGTAGGCATATTCGAATGCGCTCATTGGTTGAATTTTCCAAGCAACTGTCACGTGGTATCTGGTAGTCTGTCCAATAAGATTTACATGCACACAATATCCGAAACAGCTGTTAGTGGAATGAATGAGTGAATGAATGAATGAATATGAATGAATGAATGAATATGAATGAATGAATGAATGAATGAATGAATGAATGAATGAATGAATGAATGAATGAGTGAGTGAGTGAGTGAGTGAGTGAGTGAGTGAGTGAGTGAGTGAGTGAGTGAGTGAGTGAGTGAATGAATAAAGATATAAATGAATGGATAGGCGAAATGAGCAAATATTTTCTTGCTTATTGCTTACACATCTACTTTTACATCATCAACCAAGTGCCATTATAACATAACAACTATGAGTATTAAACAACAAGAAGAACAACAACAACAATAATAACAACAATAATAACAATAATAATAATAAACTTATTATTTAACAATAATTACTAACGTAATAATAATTTTTTTAATTGAAAAGAACCAGGAAACCACGAGCGTTAAATTGAAATCAGACCTTATAAAAGGCAATATCTCCTCGCTAGCCATTCTTCCGATGAACCATCTGCTGTTGGTTGGTTCCGAATACGGTGACGTAACACTTGTCGCTTGATTGGATGATTTCCCTTAGGCTCCTCCCCATCTCTCTTCTGATTGGTGAATTTCATCTAGACCCGTCCCCTCCCTCAGCTGATTCGATGATTTAAATATGACTTACTAAGCCATTTTTATTATTTGATTGAATGGTTTAAATGTGCTGTTTCGCTGTTTTGCTGTTTGATTAGAGGATCTCTGACGTAAGCTCTACTTTTCCTGTTTCCTGATTGGATGATTTAAATTAGGCCTAATCGCTTTCTCTGCTGTGATTGGGTGACTTGAAATCAATTGAATATATAACTCCATCTACTTGTCTTACTCTTTGATATTTCTACGTTGAAATTAAAACTCTTCACGTCCAGTGTCTGATTAATTGGTCTCTATACCTATAACCTTTATTTTGCTTTGATTGTTGTGATAATTTTGATTGTTGTTGTTGTTATTATTATTGCTATTGTTGAGGTTATTATTATTATTCATTTAATATTTAAGATGTTAAAAATGATTCTATCACAACAAACGCTCCAGTTGTTTTTTTTGGAGAAAATATAAATGGAAAAATTTATTTATTAAAATTGTTTGACATAATTTATTTATTGAAAATGTATGAGACAGTTGCTCTAAATGGTAAATAAAATGCAAAGAAATGTCAGTCTCCTAGCAGTTGAACGAATTTTTATTTACGAAATCGTCTTGCTTGACTTCAAATATTCGGACCACGAAAGCACATCAAATTTTCATCAGGCGGTCGAATATTTAATTTTACATTTTTTTTCGCTTTACCAGCCAAATTACTAATAGGTTGAAGATGATGTGCTAGTTTTACTATCAAACCGTTCTTTCATCATCTTCCATACTATGACTACGGCTACTGTCGCTAACAAAAGTAGAAAGACAGTCGTAGTCACGATAGCAGAAACGATCAAGCTTAAATTGTAAGGTGAATCTCCGGATGTCCATTCTTTAGTAGCATCTTCCTTTGAAGGGGGGATTACGCTGAAGTTGAACTGGTCGTCATGAAGATTTGTTTCGCAAAAGTAATTTTCTATGTAGCACTCATCGAAAACCAAATTGGAGTCGAACCGACCGATTATGCAGTAATTTATCGGCATTTGGCCGCTCACGAGTAAGTATTGTCCGCAAAGACATTTAAAACCGGCTTGCATCACGGCGAAGCTGCTGTTCAGATTCGAATTGCACGCAGTTTCACATTGTTGGTACGACAATCTAAAGCCAACCAGCTGAAGTGTCTCTTGCACATTTTTAAAGCATCCATTAAAAGGTTTTTTTTCGACAATTTTGGTATCAACCCAATTGGTGCACTCGATAATGATTGGACCTAAATGACCTAGAGTCTGTTCTTCGCACTTTTGCTCTCCACATCTCCCATTGAGAATGCCGCAATGAGCTTCATAGACTTCCAACTCCGATACCGCTAAAGCGTTGAAATAACTTGGCTTTCCTGGTTGTTGCAAAATGACAAATTGCGAAAGTATTGAAAAATTTTTGCATACGACCAGCATGGGATTGCCAGCTTGCACGGCCTTAGCCGGTCCTCATCCACAGAGTTTTGCGTTATTTGTGGTGTCTGTATTGCCAATTTCGTTAGATTCTTCACCAAGTATAACTAAGAAGTTATTCAATATTTCACAACTGCTGACGCAAAACTTTCCAAAAACCTTTACAACGCCGACGGAATAAAAGTTGTCAAGTTTTACGGCTATCCAATTTTGGAATATCATGAGCAAATTTTCGGTGCCGTCGAAAACACCGTCATTTATGTATTTTGCATCCATATGTTCGTCTGAATGTGCCATACCTATATAAAATGTCTTCTCTAGAGCTAAATTTTTTTTAAAACTTCACACGAATACCACTTGTTTCTTACAGTGCCAAAGGGACAGATGCATTCAACGTACTCATAACCATTGACTGTAGACTCAATATATTTTGTCTCGTTACCACAACCGCCATTGTTCCTCGTACAATCTCTCTCTCTACAAGAATCTCCCTTCCAGCCTTCGTCACATGCAGCTGAACACTTTGTTTCTACTTTATAATTTTCGTCTCCACAATGCGAGTAGGTCGACTGGCCTCGTTGAAACTCGTACGTAGGACGTGTTGAATACAATACAGATAATTCATACCAATGTTTATCGTAACAACGGCAAATTTCGTTTTCGTTATGCAAACATCTGTCACATTTCAACACTAATCCGAAGAAACCAGAGATAATAGAATTATTGAAACATGTGCACTCCAATGATTGTAATGGGTCCATTGAAAAGTGTGCGGTGTTCATTTCCAGACAGAAATGCGCACGCATCTCAAGATTATACAGTGGTGGTAAAAGCAGTTTCCATTTCTCGTATGAACCGCTGTGATGATACATTATTCCATGGTGTTTTTCCCGCGGTTTAGCTTTATAAACTGAGTAGAACCGCTTACCACCGCAGGCGTTACCGTTTTCACAGGGAACATCACATCGCGAGGAAGCCACAGCAGCCTCCATTCGCTCAACGCAACTGCATTGTTTGCCGTTCCCGATGGCGATAAAGTTATTTGTTTCATTTCTGCAGATGTCCAGACAGTCCTTGATGTTGGCAATGCGTTTCACGCGTGTCCAACGAATGAACTGGAAGCAACCGATGTACGAACTCTTCAGCTCAAAATAACTGCCTACAATTACGCTAAACTTCGTAACGATAACATTAACAATTACCAAACGTAGAAAATTTTTTTGTAGGTTCATTTTTGTAAAGTTTTTTGGCGAAACATTTTTTAATAATAGTTTTCATTAAATAGTTGTTTATGTTTATCGTTAGTTTTTTTTTTTCATTTTAACTTTACTGAGAAAATGGAAAATTACAGTTAGGGAAAAGTTTAAGATTCTTCGGTTAAGTCTTTAAATATTTTTTCAATTCAAACGATATTATTTCATTGAGCCATATTGGACGGTTATACCAAGCTTTAAATAGATCATTATCTTGATGTTGATTGACCAAAATGTTAGTTTTGTTTTCTAAACTTTATTTATATAAATTAAAAAATGTTTTTACAAAATCTAAAAATCTGTCGAAATTACATGTCTGAAAGGTTAGCTTGCAACCATTTCTTTTTAGGAAAAGACTTAAACTGACCATTTAAGTAAAAAAAAAGCCGTTAATGTAATGAATAAAAATTTCATGTCCAATACAATTTAGCAGGAAAATATCAGACCTATGTATATGAAAAATCTAAAAGTATAAAATTTCAAATTTATTACGATGTCTATGTTTTTTAAACTTGTAAACATTGACGTCACTGTTTGTTTACAATTAAACAACGTTACTCGCTATCAGCGATGGCTGTCAACCACTAAGTTGCCAAATAAAACAAAATCAAATAAATACATCTTAGGTTATTTTTAAACTCATATATATATATAGTTTCATATACACATATATATATATGTATGTGTTTGTATATATGTGTGTATATATATTATATATAGTTTTGTATGAATTCTGCCAAATTGTTGGCATTTCATACAATACTGAATTACAATTAAGTATGGTCTTCTTCCAACATTTACCCAAATTAACAACTTAACATAAATTAACAACTCATTAAAAAAATTTAATTAGCACTAAAAATGTACAACAGTCCTCGATACATTCACATTTGTTCGCTTCTCATGAGGGTGCTCACGGTGTTGAGAGCAGTTTTTCATTTGAAAGAATCGTACCTCGGTTTTCAATTAATCAATCAGCTTGTAAAGCGCTATTTCCGCGATGTTCAACAGTGCTACTCAATGAATTTTACAGATGGGTCTTGAGATCCGCTCTGAACTATTGAGATTAGTTTAACATTCATATTCTAAATCAACAGCATATATGCATTAATTTTTAGTTGATAATATTTCAATATAAATAATTTAACTAACCACCGATAAATCACCGCAATATTAAGGCAAACAAAATTAGCCACTATTTAAAATCAAATCCTTTATTAAAATCTTCAAAATGAACCAAGTACATTCGACTGAGCGTATTTCTGTTTTGTAGTAGATTTTGATTAGAATCATGTCGCGACAGCGAACAAAACAAGGTTCAAACACACACCACACACACACACACACACACACACAAATACATACGCGAACTAGAACAAGAAGAAAAAATTTTTGGTATAATTTCATAAAATGAAACGAAGTCAAATACTTTTTTTTGATTGCAAGCAAAAGTAGACATGGCACAAAGTCGCCATTTACAAGAAATAATAATAAGACAATAAAAATTATTATTATTAATTGCGAAACACCATGTGAGGAAGCTGGAAAGTAAAAACATGATTACGAACGAAAAATTGCAGAAGATTTGTATCATGCATCGAGCGGTTAATTGCATGTAGAAATTAATTTCAGTTCTATACATGAAATCACATTACAACAGTATATATATATATATATATATATATATATATATATATATATATATATATACATATATACACAACACACACAACCATGTTATATATACACTCAACACACACACACACACACACACACACACACACACACACACACACACACACACACAAACAAACATAGATACAAACACTCATACACAAACTACTCGTCACACATGCAAAAAGACATAGTCATTAACATAAATACAGACAGACAGACAGACAGACAGACAGATACACAGACACATATTCCCAGTTAGCCTATAGGAGCCATGGATTTGGGCCTTTGGTTTGGCACTATTTCTTGGTATACAACCTTTTCTGGCTGGCGGCTTGTTTGATGATTCATTCTCCTTGTTCACCATTTTGCTTGTTGGGTCTGAGAATTGCAATAACAATAATAAAAACAACAACAACAATAATAATAACAATAATAATAATAAAAGTCAAATTGAATTGGATGCGTTTTGTGCAAATTTAAGACAAAACAAAAATCGTCTCTATCAAAATAAAGAAAAAAATCAGGAAGTAATTAGCTAACTCGCTCCGTCGACGCTAACGCACGACTTATTAAGAGCGGCTACGCCACCACTACCACCACCACCACTACAGCTAACATCCTGAGTGGAGGAAGATGAAGACGATGCAGATGCCACGGCCAAAACCGCGACCGAACTTCTAAAATTAGGAGCCGGATTGGCTTTGTGAACAGTCAGAGCTCTCAGCTTTTTGGTTTCTTGCAGCTTCTCCTCTTCTTTTCGTCGCTCTGCCAGCAGTCTCTCCTCCTCCTTGCGCTGTTCCTTCAGTTTCACGTACGACTCCCACTCTGCCCGTTTCTCAGCTCGTTGCTGCGTGTTCAAGCTGAAGGCTGCATGGTCTGTTGTTTCAGTTGTTGTTGTTGTTGTTGGTGGTGGTTTTTTTTGGTTTACGTAATTGTGGTGGTGAACTGTTGTTTGTGTTTGTCATGAGCGATAAAAACATTATCAGCCGCAGCAGCAGCAGCTACTACATCATCGTCGCCACTCACGCACATCACCAGCAACAACATCAACAACAACGCACAGACCGGTAGTATGCTGATGAGCTTTTGATGGTCTGAAGGGGTTTTTTTGCAGGACGCTAGCAGGCTTGGCTTTGAAGTTCTTCACGCTTTCTTTGTTCTCACATGACCCTGTTGTTGCTGTCGGTTGCTGTGTTTGTGACGAGTTTGAATTTTGTTACACATACACACAGACAGACAAACAGATAGACACACAGACAGACAGACACACACACAGAGACTAACCTTATTAGCAACAGCACCACTCCCATTATTACAACCGGCAACGTTTTGCTGTTGATGTACGTGATGTTGTTGTTGCTGCTTGGCTAAAGCTCTCACCTGCGTATGAAAATTAAACGGAATAGCGGCTGTAACTTTGGAATTGGCAAGATTCTGAGAAGAAGAGGATGTAGCGATTGGCTGCTGCTGCAGTTGCTTTGGCTGCAGCTGCTTCAGCTGCTGCTTCGAGGGTTTTTGACTGAAGATGATTTCTGGAAATGGTTGGGCTTTAAATATCCTCGCCTGAAAGTTGTTGCAAAGAGAATTGTTTAAAGTTTTGAGGAGTCTTGTAACAGTGAAATGGAAAAACGTTGAAGAAAACACCAGATGGAATATGACACAATGTAATACAATACAATACAATACAATACAATACAATACAATACAATACAATACAATAAAATAAAATACAACACAATACAATACAATATAATACAAATGGTAGCATAATACAAAACCCAATAAACGATACAAAACGCGGGTATAATACGAAATACAAGACCTTTTTCTCCTCATCCCAAACTTTTCTGATAAATTCCTCCTTCTTAGCCATAAGTTGTAGATCACGTTTTTCAAATGAGAATGGCTTGATCTCTGTAAGCTTGATATTCTGAGATAATTTGTACGAAACACCAGGGTGTGGTATAGCTTTTTGCATAGCTTTCTTATCATCTTCTGCCTGACGAAAGTAGTATTATTAAGATGTGAATTATTATTATTATCCATATTTTAAAATTAGCCTTTGGTAGCTGGATTGATAGAATGATTGTTTGTTAGGTGGATTGAATAATTGATTGATTGATTGATTGATAAATTAATTAATTAAAAAATTGAT
Source organism: Helobdella robusta (assembly GCF_000326865.2). Classification (NCBI taxonomy): domain Eukaryota; kingdom Metazoa; phylum Annelida; class Clitellata; order Rhynchobdellida; family Glossiphoniidae; genus Helobdella; species Helobdella robusta. The sequence continues at coordinate 1,484,221 of NW_008704785.1, forward strand.
TGACTGATTGATTGATTGATAACAAAATTCATAACACCAAGACCCAACAAAATAGTACTCCATCAACATTAAACCGAACTAGAAAGAACATGGAAAAAAACATAGTTAAAGGCAAAAACACACTCAATAAATGATGATAACAACAACAAACAACAACGACCACGACCACGACAACAAAAGCAACAACAAGAACCAAGACCTTAACGTCAGAAATAAGTGCATTAATTATCCTTTCTTCAATGGGACCATCAAACAGCTGCCTACTATGGGAAGGTTTCATTTCCATTTCAACTTGGACATACCTCCTAAATTATAATTACAATCACACTTAATTATTTATTACATGTAAATAATTATATTTTATTATTATATATTATTATATATTATTATTATATATTATAATACATATAATATTCATTTATTTATTTGTCCATTTATTCATTGTTAGAAATTCCTTAGAAGGTAAAGTTTATATACGTAGTTGAGTCACTCTTATTTGTTTCTTAATTTATTTATTTATGATTCTAAATTATCTGAGAAAAGTATTGTTTGCAGGCGTGTTTGCACCCGCATAAATTTAAAAGTTAATCTAAACAAGAAAATAACTTTTCGGACGGAATTCTTTTCCTTTCTGCAGTCTGCTTCTCCAGTTCAGTTGAGTCGGCTGGCATTCTAAATTGCCTCATCTTCTCTCTCCCTCGATCTACCGACATCGACAATCTTTTCCTAAATTTATAACAATTATGATATTATTATAGCGATAATAAGTATTATAATTATTATAATTATTCTGCCTAACCTAGCACTATTGATGGTCAGGATGGTTCTGAACCTATTCCTACATTCGGATGGACTGGCCATGACGTCTGCAGCTTCACCTTTGCAAAAAATTATTTTAATTTTTATTATTTATTATTAAATAATTATATAATTTATCCTTAAGAATTTTTCTCAATAAATAAATGTATGAATGAAGGAATGAAAAATTAAAGAATTATTGTTGGTAGTTATGTTCAAATCATAAAAAATTAATCTTAAATAAGATTAAAATAGAACCAATATATCCAAAAAACAAAATAGTCGAAATAAAAAGTTATTTGAAAATTTTAACTTCTGGCAAAAGAGCTTTCGAGAGCCAAGCCATTATCAGTGCAATTATTGCCAACAGGGCAGTTATTTTTGGGCAAAATTAGATCACAATCCTGTTTAACTCCAACGACATTGAGCCCCGTGAAGCAATTAGCTAAATTGGTGTTGGTGGTAACGTTGTTATCACCCTCTGCTACTGTCGTTGTCGGGGAATCAGTGTCAGGCATCTCTGTGGGAATTTCTAAACCGGCGCCATTTTCAAAATTCACTTTGGTCCCAGCTTCATGGTCGTAGTCTGTTTTAAAAATTTATTTACCACTTAATTAAAAATTTAATTTAAATAAAAATTAAAAGTTTAATTTAACTAAAAAAGATGTTGTTGGTCAGTTTATTAGGAATTTCAATGCTATTTCAGACTGAATCTAAATAAGGCATAACAAAATTAAAATAAGTAGTGACATTCTTTATCTACGCTCAGTGCACACCTCACGTTAAAATAAATTAAAACTTTAATTATGAATTAGTTATAAAAAATGTTTTAGTGAAATAAATGCCACAAAAAACCATTTGAATAACTATTTTTTAAATTAAATGATAAAAATGTTTTAAAATGAACTTACTGAAATAATCTTCCAACTCTTCCAGACTGTCTACATCAAGTCCGGCAGAAATTTTTACAAAGTCAACATACTGAGGAGCATTGAAGTCCCAACTAGCCCTGGGACTGGTCATTTCGCCTCTCCCGAGCGACATTTCTTACTAATTTCACTAATTTTATTAATTTTATTAAATAAAAACTGATTAAAATGATTTAATTAATAAATAACTCTAATGGAAATTCATAAAACCCGCCTAGTTTTTAAATGAAAGGCAATGAATAAATAAGATAAGCACAGCAGGTGCGAACAGCTGATTTCAGTCTTGCCAAATTTTCAACCAAAATTGATTAAAATATTACATTTCTTTTATTATTGTTGTGTTAAATTGTGATTTAAATTTTAAAAACATTAATAATTCAATTTTGAATTGACCAAATTACTAATTTCATGACATTTATTAAATAAAATTTATTAAACAAAATCCTATACCTAAATTTCAATGGTACGGCATAAAAAAAAATTAAAAAAATTACTTTTAAATTTTTAAATTATTAATCGAAACATGCGCACTGCATTCCGGAATTAATTTTTTTAAAACATTCATTCGTGTAAGGTTCTTTTTCAAAAAGTTATCAAATTCATTTTTGTTTTTTCAAATTTACGTTTTCTTCACTAATTTGAGCATTTGATCCGACGCAATATAAACACTAAATACCGAACTGTTCTAACAACGAAAAAAAAATTTGAAAAAAAAAATGAGTCGACGAGCCCGTGACGCATTTCTGGCCTCCCCGGCAGTCGGTAATCCGTCTGTCAAACCGGAGCACGCCCCCAGAGAACGAGAGATCGAGAAAGATCTGACGAAGCAACCGCTATCAACTCTCAACAACACCAGTCAGTATCTTTCAAATAGTCATTCATCAAATACAATAAAGAGCACAACATCCTCTGGGGGCTTTTCTTTGAGGGATGGAACAGGGGATAGTGGTGGTTGCCATGAGGTTGGTTACGTCCGGCTGCCTAATCAGATTTACAGGAAGTCTGTAAAAAGAGGATTTGATTTCACTTTGATGGTTGTGGGTGAGTATGACAACTATTTATTTATTTATTATCTTTTTAATTATTTTATAATAATAGTCATTGTATTTTGAGTTTTAACTTTTAATTTTAAATTTAAAATGTAATAATTATGACATATCTATGGTTGTATGTTTATAATTTTTATCTATCAAAAATACAGTTATTTTTATAGTATACTAAATTTGAATGAACAAAAGATCCTAAGCATTAGAGTGTAATTTAAAAATATTTTGTTGTTTTTGTTAATAATAAAATCAAATAATATTATTTAAGATATTGTTTTGTTATTATTCATACTATTATAAATTTTTTTTTAATTTATTTATTTTTATTTAATTTTTTAAGGTGAGTCTGGCCTAGGGAAATCCACATTGATAAATTCCTTGTTCCTAACTGATATATACAGCGCTGAAAATCGTATGCCGGTTTTTAAAACTAAAAAGACTCTTCAAGTAATATTTCATTTGATTGATTGAATTAATGAATGAATGACCATTGAATAAATGAATGATCATTGATTGCTTGAATGACCCTTAGTTGAAATGAAGTTCTGGTTGGCTAATTGATTTATTAATTAATTATTTAATTGATTGGTTAATTGTCTGGTTCATTGGCTAGGTTGAAACAACTCAAGTCTCTTTAAGCGAAAAAGGCGTCAAGTTGAAGCTGACCATCGTCGACACTCCAGGCTTTGGAGATTTTATCGATAACACTAACTGGTTAGTGCTTCTTTCCCTCTTGCTGATTAGTGATTTTATAAAATTATTTTTTTATCTGTGTCTGTGTAATTGTGTGCGTGCGTGTCATTGTGTGTGTGTGTGCGTGTAATTGTGTGTGTGTGTGTGTGTGTGTGTGAGTGAGAGAGAGAGAGAGAGAGAGAGAGAGAGAGAGAGAGAGAGAGAGAGATAGAATGCAAGAAAAGGAAAGAGAAAGAGAAATAATTAAACAGAAATATGTTAGAAAGATGAAGAAAAAGAGAGAGAGAGAGATTACAAATGGTTATTTTTGTCATTTGTATCAATTATTTTAATTATTTTTGGCTAATTAGCTTTTGTTGTTTGTATCTCTGGGAGGAAGAAAGATAGATAGAAAGAGAGAAAGAGAGAGAGAGAAAGAAAGGGGAGAGAGAGAGGGAATTACTCCTATTATTATTTTTGTGCTTTTATGATAAGAAGAAATTATCAATCAATCATTTTTTTCTGGGAGTAGCTTTTTAGTGCTAATGATTTATCTATCTGGGAATGGAGCCATTTTGTATGTATAATAATCATTAATTATTGTTATTATTAATTATTATTATTATTATTATCGTTATTCTCTTTGTTACTGTGAGTAATTGAGGAGTTTTATTATTAAATGTGACGCTACTTATATTATAGTAGTAATAATAATGATCATGGTGTTGATGGTGATAGTATAGTAACTCTGCTGCTACTACTACTACTACTGCTACTACTACTATTACTGCTGCTGCTACTACTACTACGACGACGATGACGACTACTACTACTATTACCACTACTATAATGTACTATAATTCTGATACTCTAATATTAATACTAGATGAAATGATTTATAATAATTATATGATTCCTTCCAGTAAATAAAAATATGACATAATTATCCAATAAATATTATTATAATTATCATCATCATCGCTACTATCATCACGATCATCTTGTACCAAAAACCCTAAATACAGCTGGGAGCCGATAATAAATTACATAGACAGCAGATACGAAGAATATTTGAATGCAGAGTCTCGAGTTAATAGGGTACAGATTCTGGATTCTAGGGTCCATTGCTGTCTCTACTTTATATCACCCAATGGACATGGGTGTGTTTCTGTTTTCCTCTGTTTGTTTGTTTGCGTGCGTGTGTGTGTGTGTGTTTGTAAGTTTTTTCATTTATGTGTGTGTATCTATCTATCTATCTATCTATCTATTTAATCTTTCTAATCTATCAATTTACGTTGCGTGATTGTCTTATTAATATGGTTTGATATGAATGTATGTGTACTTATGTATATGTGTGTGTATGTGTGTGTGTGTATGTGTTCTAAGTGCGTATATGTGTTTTGTTTCTATACGTATGTGCGTGTGCGATTTGTGCCTATGCGAGTATGTGAATTATGCCCTTCGAGTTAATTTTTGTTCAAACCACGCATAACATCGGAAGATAAATTTGAAACTACTTGCAGGCTGAAAGCGTTGGACATTGAGTTTATGAAGAGACTACACGACAAGGTTAACATTATTCCTCTGATTGCCAAAGCTGACTCGATGACTAAGGAAGAAGTTACTGAATTCAAGAAAATTGTGAGTCTGTGAGTCTGCCTGTGTGTGTCTCTGTGTGTGTGTCTCTGTGTGTGCGTGCGTATGTACACACGTGTGTGTTTAATAAATAATAATAATAATAGTAACTGTTCTCCACTGAAGATTTTACAAGAGATAGCAGAGAACAAGATAAACATTTACGATTTCCCAGTTAACTCCAACATTAACTCCATCAGTTCAGATGACGATGAGAGAATGCTCAAGTTATACAAGGTTGTTTGCGTTTGTGTGCGTGTGTGTGTGCGTGCGTGTGTGTCACCGTCATTATCCCTTCCCTACCATCGTGACCAGGATAGAGTGCCATTTGCTGTAGTTGGGAGTAACACCCTGATTGAAACTTCCCAGGGTCGAAAGGTCAGAGGTCGTATGTACCCGTGGGGGGCTGTCGAAGGTTAAAGTTTATTTATATTATTATTGTTGTTGTTGTTTTTTTGTTGTTTTTGCTGTTTCATCTTTCTCAGTTTTTTAATTTTAATTTTCAGTTGAGAAGTTGGAGCATAATGATTTCACGGCTCTGAAAAACATGCTTATAGGGTATATGTGTGTGTGTGCGTGTGTGTTTGTGTTTGTACGTGTGTGTATTTACTTTTATTTGTGTGTGTATGTGTGTATGTTTGTTTGTGTGTGTGTACTGAACCTATGCCTCTCTGATTTGTTTTAGTCCATATTTGATGGGGCTGATGGAATAAAATTAGTAGTTTATTGATCGGTTGACTCATTCATTTGTACTTCCGTTCACTTATTTCATTCATTCACTCACTTCATTCATTCACTCATTCATTCACTCAGGATGCATATGCAAGACGCGCATTCGCTCATTCATTCATTCATTCATTCATCAATGCAGGATGCATATGCAAGACTTAAAAGACGTTACGAATAACGTTCACTATGAGAACTTCAGATTCAACAGACTGGCCTGTCTCGATGGTCCCTCCAATAGGAATAACAATAATAAAGCTGTTGTTCATTCTGATAAGTATGTCGTTGTTGTTTGGTTTGTTGTTGTTGTTTGTTTGTAGGGTTTACACCATCAACATCAACCAAAACAGATTATTACTGAATCTTGTTTTTACATGTTATCACACAACAAACCCACGCACGCACACGCGCACACGCACACAGGAGTCCGATGTTACAGATAGAGGAGGAGAAGAGAGAGCACGTGCAGAAGATGAAGAAGATGGAGCTGGAGATGGAACAAGTTTTCCAGATGAAGGTCAAGGAGAAAGTTCAGAAACTGCATGACTCTGAAATCGATGTCAGTCAGATGAATTAAAAAATTATGACATGATGAAAAAATTGTGACATAATAAAAAAATTAGGACTTAATGAAAAAATTATGACATAATAAAAAATTATGACATAATAAAAAAATTATGGAAAAATAAAAAAATTCAGCTGCATAGACGAGCTGAGCAGATGAAAAAAAACCTGGAGCAGCAAGAAAAGGAACTGGAGGAGAGGATCCAGGCTTTTGAGGCAGAGCGGGACGCCTGGGAAGAACAAAATAGGAGTCTGGTGATCCTGGATGACTCGTTGGTTATGATGGCGATGGTGGTGAATGAATGAGTGAGTGAATGATTGTTTGAGTGAATGAATGAGAGAATGAATGATTATTTGAGTGAATAGATGAATGAATGAATCATTTGATGAACGAAGGAATGATGAATGAAGGATAGATTGACTTAATAAATTTTATTGTTTCATTCATTTATTCATTCATTCATTCATTCATAATTTCATTGAACAGGGCATCAAAGAAAGATAAAAAGAAGTCATTATTCTGATGAATTGTAATAATAATATTAATATTAATCGTGTTATTAATATTATTATTATTATTATTATTATTATTATTATTATTATTATTATTATTGTTATTATTATTTGTAACCGTTCACGGACAGATAAATATACGAACGATTGATACAGACAAAACTTAGTTACATTATGATTTGTTTCACATTGTTAATTAATTAAATGTTTTTGTATGTATGTATGTATGCGAGTGTGCGTGTGTGTGTTTGTGTGTGCAAACATTATAATCATGGTCGTATATATAATTTCTTTATAATATTTTTCACAATTAATTTGAATCGTGTCATACGTTTGTTACATTCATTTTTAAGCCAGACTACTAGTCATGTGTGTGTGTGTTTGTCGGTTTAATTCCTTTTTTTAGTTTTTTTTTATCGGTCAGTCATTCGTTTATTCATTCATTCATTCATTCACACATACAAAATCATTCGTTCGTTTATTCATTCATGTATGATAATCTCTTGCAACTGAATTGTGTGTAATTTTTCTACTGTCAGTTTATTGCTTTAATTGGTCATAATTATATATATATATATGTGTGTGTGTGTGTGTGTGTGTGCGCCTACGTATAAACATTATACCTTTGTATTTTTTTTACATTTTATCAGCTTGCTTCATTTATTGTAGTATAATTCTATGTATATGTGTATATATGTATGTATTATGTTTCTGGTTGCGTGTTATCCATTAGCATTATTAGTATTGAATCATGTTTCATTCTTGTATTTTCATTACAAAATTGTGCATGCATGTATGTTTGTTTGGGTGTGTGTGTATGTGTTTGTATGTATATTTGTATGTATGTATGTGTGTGTGTGTATATCCAGAAATAGCTAAACCCATTTTTTTTATGTAATTACAACAAATATTGTTTGTGCATTTTTGGCACCGGATTATGAATTCATTCATTCATTCATTCATTAATTGATTAATTAATTCATTCATCTTCAGTGTTAGGAAAATGATTGTTTTAATTACTTAATTCATTTATTTTTTGAAAGGCTTAATTAAATGAGGTTTTAAAATTTTAAACTCGGTAATAAACTAGTATGCTTCACTCATTCGTTCGTTCGTTCATTCACTCGTTCATTCATCCATTCATTCACTCATTTGTTCATTCATCCATTCAGTCAGCCATTCGTTTAGTCATTCATTTTTTTTTTAAATAAAAATACTACTGCCCAAATGAAAGCTCACATCGTTCGGAAAATTGCTGTCTGTAGTGCTCTCCTGTTACTCGTATTCTACATCATCATCATCATCATCGTCGTCTCTAAGATCATAATCATCATCATCCTGTCTGAAGTCATCATCATCGTCGTCGTTATCATCCATTTTGCCATGTTATCTCAGATATATTCGCGATTTTGTCAATGCAGCCACTTTTCTATATTGTAGATCATTCGAATTATCATTGTTGTTCTTATTATTATTCTTATTATTATTGTTGTTGTTACTATTGTTGTTTTTATTATTATTCTTATTATTAACCTTCCTACGTCATATTTTAGCTTAATTATGTTGTCATTATCAATATTTTATTCAAGATTGCATATATATATATATATATATATATATATATATATATATATATGTATGTATATATATATATATATATTATATAACTTTAAAAAATGAATAATGGTAGTATTGTATTTCAATCCGTCGTTCCCAATTATCGTCCCAGTCCTCCCAACTCCCCATTATGGCGTCGCCTTCGCAATCCTGGTTGAAATTCCTCCATGTTGTCTGGAGCTTGTCATTTACTCTAAGAAATTAATTTGCGAGAAATATCACGAGACAAAATTTTAACAGGGAAAGATGACGAAGACGATGAAGATATTATTTTTTCTTCTATTCCAAGTCGCCGAATCCCCAAAAAAATCCTGATTGAGTAGGAAAACAGCTTGTGGTATAATCCGGTTACTACTTCCTCCACACACGCACGCACGGACACACACGTACTAACACATACACTCACACAGTTATATTTTTTAGAAACTTGGAAATAATAATGATGAACCAATTAATGAAATCGATTAAATAAACTAATTACAAAAATATTATTTTAACGGTGTTGGCTCGCGGTGGAAATTTTTAATTAATTGGGATAAAAACTAATTTAATTAACTCAATATAAACTCTATTCGTTTAATTATATAAAATGTTTATTTCATTAAAATTATAATCCAGTAGATTTTTTAAAGTATAAATAGTGTGGACGACACCGTTTTTTGTCGGTTTTGAATTTGAGAAAAAAGTTAATATTATTATTAATTAATAATTATTATAACCATTATTATTAATAATATAATAATTTTTATTTTAATCTTTTAACCGTTAGAGCAAAAACACCCAAAAAATGAAGAAAGCTTTGTTGCTCGCGTTGGTTTTCACGTGCGTAGTCGCATTAGCGAAAGAAGATAGCGACCAGCCAATAGCAGTTGAGGGTGCACCCGAAGAGCCAATCACTGAAGAGCCAAACCCTGAAGAGCCAATCCCAGACGAGGGTGAAGATGAAGATGGTGGGGATATCGATTTGCCAGTTGCAGAGGTTGGAGAGATTCACGTGACTGGTGGGTGGAGTTCCGTGAGTGAAAAATATTTACAGGACATGCGCAAATATGCCGAAAGGTCTTTAGAGCTTTTCGACGATTCAGAAACTGGTGGCCTAGCGCAAAGAATTCAGAAGATCAAATCTGCTTCTACTCAGGTTAAGTTCGTGGTGGTGTATTGTGTAGGGCATGTCAACTATATGCTGATGATTTTTTTATTTATACTTCTTATCCTCCATCTAATCTCAATAGTGTTCTCCAATCTTTCTAAATTTGAATTAACTGCCTTAATAAATCGAAACACTCTATTACTATTCCTTCTATTATCTTACCTGATTTTAAAATTCTTGATGTTTTTTCACAAGTTTTGTAGTCTAGATCTTTGATTCTATCATGTCTCTTTTTTCTCAGATTAATAATGTTACAAGAAATTTCTACTTTCTTCTACGTAGAATAAAAAACTTTTGCCTTTTCTTGGTGGTCCTACTCTTCTCTTTCTTGTTACTTCTTTAGTTAAGTTTAGAATTGATTATTGTAACTGAATCCTTAAATTATTTATCATAGGTGGTGAATGGTTTCAATTATAAACTAGTCATGGACGTCGGTCTGCTGAACTGTAAAGAAGAAGAAGCCTCCAGAGATGATAATGCATGCAAAGTTGTCAAGGTGAATGAATGATTGGATGGAAGAGTGAATGAATGAATGAATGGATGAATGAATGAATGACTGAATGGACGTACGAATGAATGAATGAATGGATGGATGAATGAATGAATGAAAGAATTAATGAGTCAACTAACGAATAATGGATTGATCAAAGGTAGAAACATCACTAGAGACTAGCAAACATTTTTCAAACAAACATTCTTCTCAGAGTGCAGAGTGCACCTTCATCCTCTACCAACCGTGGCCGAACATAGAGCCGAGCAGATTATCATTTGCATCTTGCGAAAGTTTTCAAGATGTTTTACAAATGGGATGACTTTTTAAGGATTTTACTGATAAAATTAAATTAAATTTTATAAAGATATTTCTTTTTTAAATGTTTTTAATAAAAATGAAAATTTTTGGGTGATATCATTAATCATCGTAGCATTTGTTAGAGAAGGGACTTTTAAAGGATTTGACTGGTAAAATTAAATTAAATTTAAAAAGAATATTTTTTTTAAAATGATTTTTAATAAAATGAAAATGTTTTGGGGAGTATCATTATCATCGTAGTCATTGTAAGAGACGGAGAAAAAGAGAGAAAGAGAGAGGGTATCATAGAGATAATGAGAGTAGGAAAGAGAGTTGATGTGATGTGACAGATAGATATGATTCGAAGTTGTTATATAATAATTAAAAGGTCTTCCTTGACTCAATTGTACAGTTGGTTTGATTGTTTGTAAGTGTGTGTGTTTGTGTGTCTGTGGTGTTGTTTATTTGTTTGATTATTTTTTTTTATCTTATATTTGTTTATATAATTCACTTTTTCATTAATTGGTATATTTATTCATTCATCCATTCATTTTTTCACTAATTCATTAATTCACATACTCATTCATCCAACTATTCACTCACTCACTCACTCACTCACTCACTCACTCACTCACTCACTCATTCATTTTTTTATTAACTTTATTTTTTAATTTATTTCTTTCTATTTATAAGTGTTCGTGATAGCATTGCCTTGGGGCCTATGCCTTCTTTAGTGTAATTGGCTTGATTCGGACAATGGTGAGAAAGACAAATTGATGGAATGAGTGAGTGAGTGATTGAGTGAGTGAGTGAATGAGTAAGGGAGTGACTGAGTGAGCGAGTGAGTGAGTGAATGAATAGATAAATTGATAGATATATAAACTAAATGACGAACAAACGAAACGAACGAACGATTTATTAAAACGAACGAAAAAAGCGAACGGAAGAACGGACAAACAGACGAATGAATGAATGAATGAATGAATGAATGAAAGATAGATTGATAGATAGATAGATTGAAAGATAAATAGATAATACTAGTCTATTGTCATTTTTTGATTACTCAAACTGCAGACTGAAAAATAGATTTCCCGGGACTTTTAATTAAAAACATCAGATCATTAGTATTTAACAACTACCATGGCATTTATGTTCGTTTGTATGTTTGTTTATTTGTTTGTATGTATGTTTTGTTTGTTTGTTTGCATGTATGTGTGTATGTACGTGTGTATGGTTTATCAGTTTGAACAAAGACACCATTTGTAGATTTGTCAATTTTATTTCAATGTTAAATCAGGCTAACAAATTGTCAATGTTAAATGGCAGATGATCATGACGAGATGTTTTAACGTGTGATATTACTGAAATACTATTATTACTTGTGTTAGTAGTAGAATTAGTAGCTGTAGTAGTAGTAGTAGTAGAAGTAGTAGTAGTAATAGTAGTGTCAGTTTCGTATTCATTTTTTGTACAAAACGATTTAATATCCCTACAACTTGACAGCCTTTCCAGATAACGACTCCAACTCCTATTGAGATGATGATCCGAGACGAGACGGCGATTCGAGACGAGACGATTATCGTTATTATTATTATCATTGTTATCATTATTATTATTATTATAAATATTATTATTATTATTAATTGTTGTCCAGTGAGAGGCAACTTGCTTTCTTGAATAGTTGAGCCTGTAATAACTCTTCAGAAGTAATTCTAACCATTTCCTTCGATCGTCGTCGTAATAAGAATAATTATAATAGTAATAATAATTATTATTATTATGAATATTATTATTATTGTTGTTGTTGTTGATGTTGTTGTTAATGTTATCAACGTTAACGTTATTAATCCAGCTTTTTCTCGCATCAGTTTCTTTTATTTCTTGGGTGAAATCTTCAACTGCATAATCATTGTAATCGTTTGTAGCTTTAATCAGTTCTAAGCAACAACTTGCAACATCTTCATCTTCATCATCAGCAGCAACATCAGCAGCAGCAACATCAGCAGCAGCAACATCATCATCAGTAGCAGCAGTAGTAGCACCAGCTTCATCGTCGACACGAACATCGCTATCAATATCATCAACAACTATATCATACCCATCACATGTACCATATACATAGTCATCATCATTTTGATTATCATCAACATCGTCTTCATCATCATCATTTTCTCTATCATCATTGTTATCAATTTCTTTGTAAACATTTCCCGTTAAAAATACATCACCCGCCAAAATATTTTCAACCCCATTTTTCGCTAAGAGCCCATTTTGAATTGAATATGAGTTTATCTTTTTCTCATTTCGACATTTTTTCAATCCCAATCTACCATTTGTTTTAACTAAAAAATTGGTAGTAGTAGAAAAAGAAGCAGCAGAAGTAATAGTATTAGTAGTAAAAGTAGTAGTAGTAGTAGTAGTAGAAGTAGTAGTGGTAGTAGTAGTAGAAGTAGTAGTGGTAGTAGTAGCAGAAATAGTAGTAGTAGTTGTTGTTGAATTAGTTGCAGTAGTAATATCATTCCAGCCACTGATAGTATTACATTTACAGTTATTTTTACTTCTACTACAGTTATTACTACTGCTGCAGCTACTGCTACTACCACTGTTGACGTGGCGGCTGTGGTCGTTGTCGTTGATTGGTTGGCCACTACATGATGACCTTGGGGCGTTGTTTGCGGGCCTGCCCGGGGCACGTTTTGTGTGCTCCTTTCGGCGCCATTTTGCTCGTCTGTTTTGGAACCATATCTGTGTAGGAGTGTGTTTGTGTTATTATTATTATTACTATTATTATTATTGTTAGTAGTAGTAGTAGTAGTAGTAGTAGTAGTAGTAGTAGAAGTATTAAAATATGTAAAACCTGTAAAGTGGAGTTAGATAGACCCAGTTTTTGGGATAGTATCAGGCACGTGTTTGTATCCGGATAGTGATGAGATAGGAAAGTTTTTTCTAAGATTTCGAGCTGAACGCTCGTGAAGTTGGTGCGGATTCGTTTCTTTCTTATTGTTGTTGCGTTGTTGTTGTTGTTGTTGATGATGTCGTTATTATTATTATTATTGTTGTTGTAGTTGTTGTTGTTTGGAGTGGCGATGGTATAGTATTTGTTGTAGATTTTGTTGTTGGCGATGTATTTATTGTTGTTACTGTAGTTGCTGTAGTCGTTGATGTTGTCGTCGTTGATGCTGTTGTTGCTGTTGTTGTTGATGTTGTTGGTAGAAGGTTTTTTGCCAAAACTGAACGCATCGAATTTGTCGAATTTTCTTTCTTGGGGACTGTTAAGAGTCAAGTAAACATTTCTACCGTTACACTTGTTTTTGTTGCCGCTGTAGTTGTATAAATAATTGAAGTAACCATTCATAGTGTTGTTGATGTTTTATTTCGAAATGGAAGTGCATCAAATTGAAACTACTACTTTACATACAGCATTACTTATATAAACGTGGTTAAAATTTAATTACACAAAGACGTGTACGTATACACATACATACACATGCACACACACGCACATACATACATACACATATACATACATGCATACATACATACATACACAAACAAACAAACATACATACATACATACATACTTACATACATACATACATACATCACACACACATACATATATACATACATACATACATATACATACATACATACATAAAATAATATAGACTATAAAATGAAGGAGTTGATGATGATGATAGCGGCTACCTTAAGTCTGATTGGTCAGTTTATTGACATGCTGTTATCTTATAGGTCAGTGTACTGAGCACCTATTGGTCGATAAGTGATAATCTTCAAGTGTTTAACACTTTATAAGACATTTCGCGGCGAATACACACACATACACACACACATACATACATACATACATACATACATACATACACACATACATACATACATACATACATACATACATACATACATACATACATACATACATACATACATACATACATACATACATACATACATACATACATACATACATACATACATACATACATACATACATACATACATACATACATACATACATACATACATACATACATACATACATACATACATACATACATACATACATACATACATACATACATACATACATACATACATACATAATACATAGATTATTATTGAATGTTTATTAGGCCGTAATACATTTTTTAATTAAGTGAATGAATGAATGAATGAATGAATGAATGAATAGATGAATGAATAGATGAATGAATGAATGAGTAAAGGAATGATAATGAGTGACTGAATTAAAGATTAACTAATTAACGAATGATTGAATAGAAGAAGAAAAGTTGTCCTTTTTCTAAAATTGAATCAAAAATTGAAATTAACGGAACATAAATATTAAATAATATACACGCAAACACACCCACACCACACATACATACCCATACACACACACACACACACACACACACACACACACACACACACCACGAAATAAAATGAAATATTCATCTAGGTGATTTAAATAGACAACCACCCAGTTATATATACTCATACTCTTACTTCTATAATTATTAGTATTGTTATTATTATTTTTGTTATTATTATTATTGTTATTATTATTATTAAACACGCGAGCACACCGCCAGAATAACAGATCCCATCATTCATAACGAGATAATATAGACACGCGCCCGTACCAGAGATTCTAATGATGTATTACTACCTGTCTGTATATTTGTGTGTGTGTGTGTGTGTGTGTGTATCTGTATTTGTGTGTGTATCTGTATTTGTGTGCGTGTGTATCTGTATTTTTGTGTGTGTGTGTGTGTCTGTATTTGTTTGTGTGTGTGTATCTGTATTTGTGGTAGCGTCTCTCTCTCTCTCTCTCTCTCTCTCTCTCTCTCTCTCTCTCTCTCTATTAAGTGACATTCGGCCTTCTGAAAGATCTTAGATGACTTCTTAGCCCAAAATCTGATGCGCATAGTTTAGCACAATACCACAATGGAGCATCGAGGACCAGTTGGTTTCAATTCTCATGATGTTGCTGCATGACGGATGATAAGTCGACGCATGTAAGAGGCCTGTATGTCCATTCCAACATAAGTCTTGTGAGACCAGCTTCACAAATCTTCTTCACATGTGAACCGCCAATCTTTCGCAATTTTTACAAGTCCAGCCGAGTTGATGTTAAATTTCTGAAGTACGCTTTTCACTTGATCTACGATTCGCTTCTTTGGCCAACCGACTGAACATCAGCCATTTGATAGCTCGCTGCCTAACAATCAACCTACGAAGCAGACGAGATCCCGCCATACAAATAACACGACCTATCCAGTGCAGATGTTGTTGTTGTAACAAAAAGCTGATATTCAGCCTGTGTAGTATATTCAGTCTTAAACATATCTGTGAGGGTTTTTTTTTTTCTGATGGTGTTGGCAGGAGTGGTAGCGCTGTAAGAGTATTCGAATTCAAAAATCCTATCGGGTGATACTTTGCTTTCCGCCTTGAGTAGTTGTATGTTAAAGAGGTACCAGAGATCCTAACGATGTATTACTACTTGTATGTATATGTAAGTGTATCTGTATTTGTGTGGGTATCTGTATTTGTGTGTGTATCTGTATTTGTGTATCTGTATTTGTGTAGCGCCTCTTTCTCTCTCTCTCTCTTTCTCCTCAGTTCTTGGATTTTGGTAGGCAGTTAAGTAACAAAAATCACTTTTTCTATACTTTTTATTTAACCAGAAAATAAATAAAGCAATTAAATGAACGATTTGTATAAACTTATTAATTAAAATAATGATTCAATTTGTCAAATTACGCAATAAATAAATAAATTAATAATAACAAAATTATTATCTGTATGTATATGTATAATTCTGTTTTTAATATGGTGAAAAAACACAGGTGAAGCGTGAACAACCGATTGATACATACACACACACACACACACACACACACACACACACACACACACACACACACACACACACATACACACACACACACTCACATACACACACACAATCACACATCCGAACACACATTGCATTGCGAATGAAAATTTTTTCAAATTAATTCAACATATAATATATATAAACAAATAAATAAACTAGAAAGAAAAAATAAATAATATTTTTGTTAAAAGGACATTTGTCTTAAACGAGGCATGATATTGATGTACACAAATAAATCGATAGATAATAAACAACCAAAGAACAAACAACCAAAGAAGTGACAACCAAAGAACAAACAGTCAAAGAGCAAACAATCAAAAACAATAAGCCAACAAGAGATAAACAAAAAATCAACAAACAAATAATAAACAAACAAAGAATCAAAAAACAAAGAAACAACAAACAAAGAATCAACAAACAAAGAATAAACAATACAAAAACCGCAAACCTCTTAAAACGATAATCAAATCAAAATTAAGTCAAAAAATTTGAATTAATCCACCTCATGAACTGATAGAGAGGGTTAACAGAATGAATGAATGATTGATTGAATGAGTAAAATAAAAGATTAAACTAATCTATTGATACGACTAAACAATTTAAAATTATAAATTAAAGGGAAAAAAATTTAGAGAAAAATATATCATATTGATGTAATTCAAAAATACGGAGTAACTAAATCTGTGTATATATATATATATATATGTATATATATATATAATGAGAACGCCTTTACATTTGAGAAATCATACAATATAGATAGATGAATGTATGGATGGATGAGTGGAAAACCCGATAGATAGATAGATGGATGGATGGATAGATGGATGGATCAATAAACGAATACTCTATAGCTACTTACTGATTGGTTGTCATTTTAATCACAATCATCTTGAAGACCGTCATCATCATTCCAATCATAACAACCATCATCAGTGCCTTCGTTGTGAACTTAACCTTCTCGTCAACAAAATCGTTGCAATAATCATATATACATACATACATACACAGACATACAAACACACACATACAAACAAAAATACAAACACACACACACACATACAAGCAAACGAATACAACACACACACCACACAAATTATATATATACACACATAATGGAATGAACTAAAATATGTATGAGATAATCCTAAACACGTGAAAATAGAAATTTGATTTTCCTTATACGCAAAAAAAACGAACAAAAAGTGAAATAAAATAAGTATTAATATTAAAAAAATATTATCAATAATTCAAAACTATATTATATATATAATATATATACTTAATAACACACACACACATACGTACACGCACACACACATACGTACACACAAGCACACATTCTACTCACTTATCCAAAAAGAGTAGTAGCCTGTAGAAGCCAGCCAAAAACTAGGCGGGAATAAGGAAAGGTTATATATTAATACCTAAGAATATTTATATAAGTATATTCAATGAATATACACACTATCTCTAAATCTCTCCCTCCTTTCTTCTCTCTCTTTCTCTCATTCTCCATGCCCAATTAGTATTTGTAGCTATAGAAAAGCAACAACAACATTGATTTACACAGCTATCAATTTTAGTAGCATATAAAGCGTATAATTTCAAAGATATGAACCGACATACTAACGAATGAAGCATAAATAACATATATGGAGAGAGAGAGAGTGAGAAAGAAAGAGAAAAATTGAGAAAATAAAGATAGAGAGAGAGAGAGAAGCATATATAAAAAAGAGAGTAAGAAAATGAATTTGAAAATGAATTGGTTTTTTAACAACCAAAAAATTAAATTTCAAAGACATACGAGAAATGATATATATCTTTTTTTGTCTGTCTCTCTCTCTCCACCCCATCTCTCTCTCTATCTCCCTCTCTATATAAATATATTCTTTCTTTCTCTTTCTCTTTCCAAACCATTGGTGCAGCCGTTAGATGAATATTGAATGAATAAAAAAACAAATAAATGAATAGATGAATGAATGAAAAAGTGAAGGAACGAATGATGAAAAAGTGAATGAACGAGTATAGTTAATAAATAAATGAATGAATGTGTGAATATAAAGGATCTGCAAATGGATGAATAACTGAATGACAAATGAACAAACAGATGAACGAACGAATAATAATTAAACTAATTAATTATAATCCAACCGAATAATTTTATACAAACATCCATCCATCCATCAGAATTCCTTTTAATAAGAATTATTAAACAATTATGGTCACATAATAATCAATTGTAAACAAACTAAAACAAGTTAACATGATCAATATATATATATATATATATATATATATATATATATATATATATATATATATATATACATATATATATATATGTATATAACAATAACGATAATAGCAATAGCATCAATAATTAAAAATTTTCAAAATATATGTAGGCCGAAAAATATACACTCATATAATAAACACACACACACATGGACACACACATACACACGCACAGACACACATGGACACACACACACACGCACAGACACACACACGCACAGACATACATTTAATCTAATTTAGTGATACCATTATAATTATTAGCACTGCTCAATAAATGATTTTGGAAACCATTATTATCAGCGTGTTGTTGCTGTTGATTTTGTTTACTTGGGTTTTCCCATTCTATCGACCAATGAGAATTCTTGAAATCGAGGACAGCTGTATAATGAAAGCCAGTCACACTAAGCACTATGAAATACTCAGCTGTCGAGAAAACTGAGAAAGCTGTTTGTGATTGGTTGGTTGGTAAGATTAATTTGATTGGTTGGTTGATTTGATTGGTTGGTTGATTTGATTAGTTGGCTGATTTGATTGGTTGGTTGGTCGATTTGCAGGAGAGTTATGGTGGTTAGTTTGATTGGCTGGTTGATTGATTGGTTGACTGAATGATTGGTTATTTAATTATTACAAATAAATAAATAAATGAATAAATAAAAATAAATTTATAAAAATAATAACGTACCGCCAGGTATGCAGTAAAGCCTGTGCAGTATAAAGCAGAATAGCAAGGTAGCAGTAGACACGCATAGCATCAAAAAATAAAACCATTTCTTCTTATAAGATTTTAAAACCTTCCAAAAATTAATAAATAAGAATAATTATAAAATTTATTATTATTATTGCCAACGAAGACTTGATAATTATTATTTAGAAATGAATAAGGTTATAAAAAAAAATAAAAACAATATTAATAACAATAATAATGATAATAATAAACCAAAATAGAAAAAAATAACTCCACTTACGTGCTCGAAACTCTTCATATCGCTGAAACACCAAGGGTAGATTACCATTGTACATATTTGGTGTATAACTGCTGCGAACATGAAGACTATAAAAATCTTTTCATGTATGGCTGCCAGAAAAATTAATTAATTTTATTATTAAAAATATAAATTATTTTCAATAATTAAATTAATATTCTTGTATCAATAAGTTTTACATGGTAATATATGAAAATATATATTTTTTAAATACTAATTTTAATTCTAACTGACCATAATTTTCGACATTAGAAATATAAGAGACAAGAACTAGACATGAATTTTCTATGGTATAAAAAACAAAGACACATCGGTATAAAATTTTAAAGAGCCCTTGTAACTTCTTTGGTACCATTGACAACTTTTCATTGTAGAAATTAAGGTACATCAAGCCAATCACGAATCTGGGTGCTGAATGCAATGCAATGCCAACTCTCCAGACATAACGCGGTGGGCTTACCCCAGTTATGGCACTGACGGATGGAATATTGTTAGTGTTCTGATTGGGTGGAGAAAGTGTTCAAATAAATTAAAAATTGGAAAATAAATTAAAAAGTAGGTTCCAAATACAATACAGATTGATAAATAGCGATTGAAAAAATGATCATAAATCTCAATTTATACATAAACAACTTTTGCTAATTTAACTTACGTTACATTCAGTCTCAGTGATTTGATCATATCTGAAAAGGATGGCTGTTATGAAACAGATGATTAGTGAGAGGGAAGGCAATGAGACTGTTACCAAGCCGATCGTAGAGAAGTTCAAAGATATTTTTGATTTAGTTTTCTCTTTATTATCCATTCTTTAAAACGAAATTGAAAAAATAAATAAATAAATTTCTTAAAAATGAACAAAGACACACTTTATCACACTTTTCAATTGCTATCTGATGATTAAAAGTGAAGCATGATTATTAAAAAAGTGAACTGTTCGTAATACTCTATCATTTTTTTTTCACAAAATAACGCATTACTTAATAAAGTTTTTTATAATATTACGTTGTATATTTAACGTTTAAAACAAAAACTAACTTTTTTTTATAGATTTAAGTAATTTTTCATGATTTTAAGTAGTTTTTCATGATTTTAGTCTGCTTTGTTTTTACTGTAATGAAGCTGTGCATAATTATTTGAAACAAGTTTTAAATTAAAGACAAACTTTAGTTATAACGAATTCCGAGAATTAGGATCCCTGAATTTTTGAAAATCGGACCGATCTTAAATTCAGCAACTTAATTTTATTGTAAAATCACTAAATGAAATGTTGTCTACTCGAAATTTGTATAAATTCAAAGTCAATTTTTCCTTTTTATCTCAGCAGTGCAAGAAATTCTCGACCACCACGGTTTTGAACAAAAATGTTAGGACCGCATGCAAGAAGGTCACGCCGAATAGGAGTCAGCCTCTAAATTACGAACAGGCCCAGAAACCGTCTCTAATTGGTCTGACGAAAAGCTGGAATTCATGGAACACAAGTCAGTATTTTATCCCCAAGTTAAGGTTAAGCATTAACTGTTTGTTAAATAAATGCTAAATCATTTATAAGTCTTTTTATTTATTATTAAATTTTAATTAAAATTGAAGTTATTTATGTTATATAAATATAATATAATTAGTGTGTCATCATATAAATGCAAAATGTCATTAACTCAAATAATTCAACTTTGTTAAAAGGCAATCTAGATGGAGTTACAGAATTCACAGCAGAAACAACATGGGAGGATGTCTTTATAAGAAAATTTGTCACTGGCACCTGGATAAATCTGTTTGCCTCTGAAATTATCATAAAACGTCGACAGAACCTTATTATAATAGCAGGAATTGTTACACAAGATGCCGTACCACGAAAGATGTATTTCTTAAAAGGCTACACTGAAGAACTTTTATCATTACTTCTGAAGAGGCCGGTTAAGATGGAGATTCAAACAGTGTCAAGCAAAAAAGATGTCATCTTCAAATGGATTTAATTTAATTTTATCTTTTCTCTGAATCAAGTCTACTGATTTTTTTTTGCGAGATTCTTTAATTATTGGTAGTTATTTCTCATGTTGATTAAGATGTCCTGTCTATATGTTGGATAATTTAACAAAATTTCAAACAAATTGCTATAAATAATTGACATATCCTCAATAGATTCCTGGTTTATTTGACATACAGTGGCACTCAACACTACTAAATAAGACATATCTCTGAAACTTTTCAGTTGTAAGAATTCTATAAAGTTTATACATAAATTAACGATAGTATCAGCTTCCCCCCACTATTTTAACTATAATTAACACTTATAAGTCTTCCTACACATGTATGCAAAATATATATATATATATATATATATATATATATATATATATATATAATCTATAAATTCTACCGAATGTTTGGCGTTAATATGTTTGTAGTTCGTTTTTTTACAATATTCTATAAATTCTACCAAATGTCTGGCGTTAATATGTGTGTAGTTACGAACTACAAACATATTAACGCCAAACATTCGGTAAAATTTATAGAATATTGTAAAAGTTATGGTCTATTACCAACATATATATATATATATATATATATATATATATATATATATATATATATATATATACGAACACTGTGTAATAATCAAAGTTAATTAATTCGCTAATAATTATCAATGTCACGTTAATTTATTAGTGAGTGAGTAATCAAAATATATAGTTCCTTGTCAACTGCCGTATAACACAAACACACACATATATATATATATATATCGTTTCATGTAAAGAAAGCTAAAGATGTATATAGAATGTATGTATGTGTATATGTATGTACACCAGCGGAACCAAAGGTAAATAAAAACAGGGACACAGCAGTCATATTCACTGACGATAATCAATAGTACGTAATAAATTAACGTTCGCCTATATATAATAATAATAAATAATTATTATAATTAGTTACAATATTTTTATTATTATTTCGTTAGAACTTACAAAATTTCAAGTCAATGTTGATTTAGGATTCAGTCTATTTCTCCACTGTTATGTAAACGGGTAGGCACGCATTTATCCCCCCCCCCCCCCTCTCACTCTCTTTCTTTCTCTCTCTCTCTCTCTCACACACACAACACACACATTCATTCATGTATCTATAGAAGTTTATTATTGTACAGCATAGCAATGTCTTTATAAATCAGGCAGTTCAAAAGACACATACAACATAAATGTGTATATTTACTAAACACACACACATACATACACACACACACACATATATATATATACACATGTGTGTTTGTGTATTTAAAGGGCCTAGAACTGATGTCGTCTGGTTAAACTTCCACCCCTAGGACCTCTGGCTCTTCTAGCTGTTTGGCCCTCTGTTAATTAATTTAATTTATATATAATATTAATAATTATTTATTTAAATTATCTACGAAGTTTGTTAAATTTTTTTAAAGTAATTTACGATGTTTATTTGTTAGCCATTATGAAGTTAAAAATTCATCAAAATTGTGTGAACATTTAAAAGCAGACTCCGATATAAATTCCACCGTACCTGCCATTCTAGAAGAAGAATTACCCCCGGGGTTATTATTATTGATAGTATTATTGCCGGCGTTACTATTACTAAAATTAGTATTCTGATTCGGTAGTAACTGCTCTGAGGACATCAGTGGAATGACATTAGCTCTAGTTATGCCTCCTCGATTCGAGCCGGCATTTGGACCGCCTCTAGTCTGTTGGTTACCACCACCCATTCCACCACGGTTTCCTCTAGTCATTCTTCCAGTATTTGGCGGTTGTTGTTGTTGTAATAGCTGCTGCTGCATTTGCTGCTGCTGTAGGTACGCTTTTCTGGTCTGCATACTGAACTGGGATGTTGGCATGGTTGGATGTGGTTGCTGTTGTTGTTGCTGCTGCATGAATGTCGACGCTTGGCCCGTTGACGTTATGAGTGGAACTGCTGATGTCGTCGCTGTGGTTGCCGCTGACAATGCTTCGCCCCAGAATATTCTATTTATCTTTGGTTTCTGTTGGACTAGTTTTAAAAATTTTAATTTTTGACAAAATTTTTTCAGAAAAAAATGAAAAAAAATAAAAACAATAATAGCAATATTAATGACTTAGAATACAGTTATCATTTCTCACTTGGAGCAATATTAGCAGAACTGGGCTGATCCAATGTGCTGGGCTGTAGCCTTGGCACCTTGAGCTGTTGTTGTTGTTGATGATGTTGTTGCTGCGATGGTCCGCTTTCATGTTGTTGTTGTTGATGCTGTTGCTGTTGACTGTGATCCAACCCATCGTCACCAGAGCCAGGAAGCAGGTTAATGTTACTACTACTGCCTTCATTATTATCATCAACCCCGCCATCGTTATCATTATCATCAGCCCCGATATCTTCGTCATCGTTATCAGCACCCCCGATTTCTCCTTTCCTATCATTATCATCACCACCGGCGGCGCCAGCGGCGTCGTCGTCAGCGGCGTCTTGGGCCGCCTCCTCAAAGTCCAGTAGATCTACGTGCGTGTCGTCAGCCCTTAGAACTGAGTCACGTGATGTAAACAAAAAATAGAGTAAACAAGAAAAACGAAAAATCAACCTCACGTAAACAAAAAGATTCCATGCCACGTACAACAAAAACAATCAGATGACGTCAGGCAAAACAACGAAGAAAGAATGAGAAAAACCACAACCACCATCATTCCCAACACCACTACCATCATCAGCCACCATCATTCCCACCATCAACCACCACCACCACCATCATTCTCACCTTGATGAGCGAGCACAGGCATGTTATTATCACCATCCTCATCGTCATCGTTTCCAGCATTTCTTTGGTGGTGGTGATGTTGCTGCTGGTGGTGGTGAAACAAATCTGTCTCTTCAGTCTGAGCTGGTGATCTGAATAAAAGAATAAAAGAGACATGCAACACACACACACTCACACACACACACACACACACTCACATGAAATACCTACCCAATTCCATCGACGTTAAACATATCGGCATGGTGTATAGACGAATTTACACCCATAAACTGATTGGTTGGAGTGCTAGGCACAATACCGTCGCCAGCTGATTCGTGTGGTACTTGCTGCTGCTGCTGTTGTGGCTGCGACTGGTGCTGCTGCTGTTGTGATGGTTAAGGAAATGATTGGTTGTGGTCTATGTTGATAAAATACCACCACAACATAGCAAATAGCAACGACAACATAATGACAGTGTTATTAATAATAAAATCTCACTTGGAAAGCAAAAGAGGAGAGAGAGGGCCTAAAATTAAAAGTCGACGGCGTCGATGACGATGTTGATGACGTCATTTCTGACGTAGTTGGATGAACGCTAGATCTTTGGCGTTGTTGTTGTTGCTGCTGCTGTGGTTGATGTGGTTGCTGCTGCTGTTCGTGAATCATTGAAATGATTTCAAGCGCCGGCATGCTGTCATCGTCAACGTCCTCATCATCGTTGTCATCTTCATTTGTAAATAAATTAGCTGATAAACTGATTAATCAATCAATAATCAATTAATTAATTAGTGATAACGACGCCAACCTTCGAGATAAATGACGTCATTATTAGTAACTTCTTCCTGAAGCATTTCATCCCCAGCGTGGCCGCCGCCCACATTGTTATCGTCATCGATGACGTCATCATCGGCAACAACGTCATCCTCTTCGTAATCGAGTTCAAGCTCTCTTTCAGGATCGGAAACCTTAATCTCCATCTCGTAGTTATTCAGTGAGTCCATGAAATTCTGGTCAGCCTGTGCGTGTTTGTGCGTGTGTGTATGCGTGCGTGTTGGTCGTTTGTTGTTAGGGAGTGTTGTTTGTTGTTTGTGTACACGTCTGTTTGTCTGTAGAAAGACATTTCATTTCACGCTAAAAGTGTTCTCTACGCGGTGTTTACATTTACAAACACACACTTATAAAAATACTTACAAAAAAACACACACACACCACACACTCACACACACACACCACACACACACTCAAACATACACACACACACGATTTTCTTAAATAATTGTGCAAGTAAAGTTGGAATGTGTTAGCTTTATAAAGAACATACAGCAACAACCTCATCAATTTCAACTTCACCACCAAGATTCTGATGATGATCCTGCATGTCGTCCCCGGCATCATTATCAGCACCACCAGCAGCTGCTGCAGTCGTGGCATTAGTGGCTACGTTTCCATCGTCGTCGACCTCGTCGCCACCATCATCGTCGACTATGTCGTCATCTTCGTCGGCTGCTGCATTCATCTCGCTGCTGCCGCTGTTCCTCTGTCGATGAGGTCATTGCATTGATGATGACGATGACGATGATGACGACGATGAGGATAGTGACGAAGGTGAGAGTGATTTGATGACGATGATGTATGTAAATTAACTAACGTCTTCATTGCCGACGATGATGATGACGTCATCGTCGTCGTTCTCATCATTCTGAACCTCGTCGCCATCGTCATCGGCAATGACAGCATCCTCATCTTCTTCCTGCTCGTCGTCGTCGTCGTCCTCCTCGTCATTTTCATCATCCTGCGATTCGTTATACTCATCCATTCCTTCCTCTACGACCATCTGTCTATCTCTTTTCCTTTGTTGTCGCCTCCGTCTTTGATGGTGCTGCTGCTGTTCTTCGTCCATCCCGCCCTGACTTTCGTCAGGATTTTCAGGATTTTGAGACTGTCCCGACGTCGTCGGATTCGAAGGATTGGTGGGATCGTACTCCAGATCTTGATAATCCGGAAGTTCGTCGAATTGCAGCATGATACTGGCGTTGTTGTTGTTGTTGTTGTTGCTGCTGCTACTACTGCTGCCATTGTTGTTAGTAGTGCTCATGTCTAGGTTGTTGCTGGCATGGTGGGATAGGTTGTGGATGCCAGTGCCCTGCTGTTGTTGTTGTGTTGTGTGATGTTGTCTGTTTGTTTGTCTGTGTGTGTGTGTGTGTGTGCGTGCATGTGTGTGTGTCTCTATTTTACTTGCGTATGTAGCATAGGATGTATGTTTATTATGTGCATACAGCGTAGAAGCTTGCATGTACACGTATATTGTATGCAAAGTGTGATGAACATGTTTTTTTTTTATTTGACTTTCAAACCTGACTGTTGTACGTATGATGGCCCTCCAAAGATGTTGTCACAGGCTCCGATTCTCTCCTCAACTATGAAGAAAATAAAAAAAGAAATACATCTACACATCCACAACAGAGAATATAAAACGTCAAGAAACATAGATAGAACAGAACATGCAAGAATAAGACACTTGAACATACCGCGATAACTTGCGACTGTTGTTGCTGCTGGGCGTGCACTTGAACCTGGTGAACCTCCACTGGCTGAGCCCTAGACACTGCCTCCCTCTCCATCTCCTGAGGAGGCAGGCTCTTGAACCCGGCGGCCAGGGCAGCCCCTGAGGAGGATGACGAAGATTGGGTAGTGTCTGCGGCTTCGCCAATCAACAGTTTCGACCTTTTGTGTGGTGCGTCCATCTCCTGCTGATCTGATTGGTCGTCTGGTCTGTGTGGTTGGTTATTTGTTCGTTTGTACGTTCACGTGTTTGTTCGTTTGCACGTTCACGTGTTTGTTCGATTGCACGTTCAAGTGTTTGCGCCTACAGACAGACATTTACTTACAATGAAATTACTATGAAATGTGAAAAAATGGAAAGACTCTTACAGGTTACTTTCCTCTCTCTGCCTCTTGACAGCACTGCCACCCAGCAAGACGACCGAGCCAACAGCAGAGCCCACAGCACCACCCATGCTACCGATAAGTCCAACGCCACTACCACTACTACCACCGCTGTGGCCGCTACCACTCGCCCCAGACCCCCCTGCCTGGTGCTGCTGTGACGTCATCGCCTGTCCATCGCCGACCATCAGGGCGGCTATGCTTTGAGGCGTCTGCGAATTGTGCTCCTCTCCGGATGATGACACTGAAGGGTTGGGGCGAGTGGATGGGTGAATTAGAAGGGTTGGGGCGAGTGGATTAGAAGGGTTGGATGAATGGATGGGTGAATTAGAAGGGGTGGATGAATGGATGGATGAGCGAATTAGTAGGATGTAGGATGTGTATTATTGAGAAGATGATTCATTAGTGAACGAGAACAGCTTCAAAGGAAACAAGCATACACAAACAAAACACGGAGAAAGCCAAACCAAAAAACAGATACAGACATGCACACAATCTTAGAAATTGAGACACCGAGACATACCAGTAGACTCCTCGGTGTGTGAGACAGGCTGTACTTGCTGAGTCGGCCTCATGGTTGCAGCAGGCTGGCTAGACGAAGATGACGTCGATGACGACGTTGAAGTCGATTGCGACAGCAACAACACTGTTGCACTCTCATCTTTTGGAGAAAATTATAAAACAGTTAGTTTTCTAAAAAGTTTAGTCCTCACAACTTGCAATCCAGACGACAGAGCAACGACAATCACAAAAACAACAACAACATTCCATCTTAATGAAGAGACGGGAAACGAACTTTCTTGGGACGACGAGGAAGACGAAGAAGACGATGTGTTGATCGCAGTTGGCATAACAGTAGCCATCGGAGTTGACGACATGGACATGATGACGGCCTGCGACTGACTGACCACAGCCATCGGCCTGATTGACGCCACCATCGTCGAGGCGAGCACGTCAGCGCTGCGTCGTACTGGCTGAACAGGAGTTGAATAACGTTGCTGATGGTGGTGATGCACTGATTGTGCAGTAGCTGCAGATGTGGCCGTGGTCGTATTTGGCGGATTCGTCATCGGGCGAATGTTAGCGCGACGAGTAGTCAGAGTAGCAGACATGGTGTTGCTAGTAGTGGTGCCGCTGATGTGGCTGTTGCTGCTGCTGCTGCTGTGTTCGAGCAGTGAAGATGAGGAGGAAGTTGACGAAGTTGACTGGCTGCCTGAGCTGATGGTTTGTTTTTTTACATAGTAGTTGTTTTTATTTTGTTCTAGGATCAATGAGCTGTGGTAGACATACAAACACACAAAGAGATACAAACATATTCCTTTCAACGGGTGGTGCAGAAAGGATGGGTTTCGTGGAGGGCTGCTGTGCTGCTGTCTTGTTCCTCAGCATCTCAATCTCCTTATGCAACGAATTCACCTGGGCACGAAATTCCGTGGGGAACATTTTTAAAATCTAGAATTAACATACTAGTAAGAAAAAAAAATGAATGAATGAATGAATGAATAAATGAATGAATAAATGAATGAATGAATGAACGAAAGAATGATTGAACGTGTAAAAAAGGAATGAAATAAAATAACGCCAATCCATCTTACTCTCTGCTTCAGTTCAATGTTTTCTCTAGAAAGCTTATCATTGGTTAGATGGATTTGTTGTTGTTGTTGATGTTGTTGATGCTGTTGTTGTTGTTGATGTTGTTGTTGATCGTCCAAATCTGTAAACAAAAGAAAACACCAAATTGCACAAAAGAGAGAAAAAAAATTAAATTTAAAGTCCAACTCACCAGATGTCTGCTGCTCTTTATCATTCCTCTCCTTAGCGGATGTCGTGCCGGAAGTTGAGGGAGCCGTGGAAGAAGCAGAGGCCGTTTCGTTACCAACTGAAGCCATTCTCGCCAAATCCTCCTTCTCCTCCATCAACTTTTTCACATCAACTTTCAAATTCTCAATGCAGGTCTTTGCATTTACCATGAAACCACGGCACTGGTTGTATTTCTTCTCTAGCTCCTTCTTTTCTTCCACTAACTTGTTAGTGTCGTCGGCGATACGCACGTTCTCCTCAGATAGGCGAGTGTTCTCTCTGGCGTAGGTGATGTTATCCTCAAGGGTCTGATCGTGTTCTCGCTTCAGTCGTTCCATCTCCAATGTGGCGGTCTTCGAGTTCTCGTCTAATCTCCGTAGCTCTTCTGTCAGGTGGTGTGTAGCCGACTCTAAGGATTGTTTATCCCTCGACAGCTGGTTCGATTCCTGCTCGAGTTGGTTGGGCGTGGTTTGTTGTTTAGAATTAGAGTGTAAGTGTAAGTAAGTGTAAGTAAATAACGACAGTCTTTTGATCTTTAAAAAATAATCATCGACATTATCAGCAAACCAAAACAGCAAGCAGTACCTGTTTTAAAGCAGTAATTTCAGTCTGCAACTGCCTCTCAACCGCCTCTAGATCCCGCAACTTTTTCGCAACCATCTGCTCTTGAGTCTCGGAATGGGTCAGGCTAATAATTAGGCCGTCTAGCTCCTTTTGCTTCCGTTGCAGTTTCTCGCTTTCCAGTGCAAGTTGTTGCTCCATGGATTGAAGTTTTCCTGTCGTTGTGGTAGATAACGATGTTGTTGTTGTTGTTGTGAATGTTGTTGTTGTTGTGTGTGGTGGCTGTATATGTTTTCCACGTTGTAGAATTGTAGTAACGTTGTTGTTGTTGTGAATGTTGTTGTTCTTCTGATCGCAGAAGATAGTATCATTGATTTTGTGTGAAAAAAAAACATAAATAAAATAATAAAATTATTTCATAAAAAAAACGTCAGTGACCTTGCAATTCGTTAACAAGCCCTGATTGGTCCTGTTTCACCTTCAGGGCCTCGACCTCCTTCTGTAACTCCTCCCACTGCATCTTGTATTTCCGGCCAATTTTCCGTAACTTGAGTGGGGAAAAAAATTTAATTTATTCCATATTATATCATTTTATCATCAAGAGATGACGCAATGGCTAGAGCGCCTGGTCCCGATGCTGCAGTGACTGGGCTTGAATGCAAGGAGATCCCAACCTATCACATACAGTGTATGTATGTGTGCATGTGAGTGTGCGTGCGTGTGTATGTGCATGAGAATGAGAATGAGTCAATGAGTCAACTCTGAGAATGAGTCAATTATTAAGAAAAAGTTAACGTCTTAATTTTAATAAATACAATTAGTTATAATTCGCACAAATATATATACACACACACACACACACACACATATATATATATATATATATATATATATATACATATAATTATATATCTTTATAATTATATTTATAATTAATTAATTAAATTATTATAATTACTACCTGAGTGGCTGTCTTCGACTTTTCCTCCGATTCGGTCTGCAACTTCTCTATCTTGTCATTGGCCGCTGCCATACTCTCTTCTGATTTCTCCAGACTTAGGTTCAACTCTACTACTTTGGTTCTATGAATGAATGGATGGATGGATGGACGGATGAACGAATGAATGATTGATTGATTGAATAATAGAAATGCACCATCAGTCAAAATAGTGGATCAACTATTCAAAAACCCCAAAATTTTGTGTAAAAATTCTGTTTTCTAGAATGAAAACTAAGATATTGAAAGAAAATTATTCCTTTCTACTCAATTACTCGTAAGAATGATTGTATACAAACTGTAGGGCAGTTATCTGCAGTTGGCACTTTGAAACTTCTGCCGTCAGCTGGTGCACGACCTCCTGGCTTGATTCATTCTTGGCTTTCAGCAAATCTCTCTCGTCACTATAATAATAATGATAATAATATAATTATAATAATAATAATATAAGTAATAGTAGTAGTAGTAACAACAACAGCAAAAAACCAACATGGCGTTTTTCAACTCTTCAGGATCAAACTTGTTGCACTGCTCGATAAGTTGTGTCGTCCTCTTTTTCCACTTCTCGGCTTCAGCCCGCGACAATTCCAACTCCTTCTGGATGACCAGTTTGTCGCTCTCCAAATCCTGGCATCTGTTCTCCAAAGGCTCCATCTGGCTTTCCATTTCCGCCATCTAGTTGAGCGAGAGAAGGGATTGAATAGATGGATGAATGAATGAATGAATGAGTGAATGAATGAGTGAATGTATTAAATGAATTAGTGAATGAATGAGTAACTCAAAAATGAATAAATAACAAACTTTTATAAAAACAAACAGCCAAACAATCATCAAATCGTTCAGCCAACCCACCAATCAACCAAGCAACCAGCCAACCAGTTAGCCAACTAACCTTCGTTTGTAGCTCTCTCATCTTTGAGGATATCCTATCTCTCTCCTCTCTCAGCAGCTGGTTGCTGTCCTGCAGCAAGTGGACTGTTTCCACTTTCCGTAGCATCTCTACGTGGTCAGCTGCCGATTGCAGTTTGATCTGGAAGATGATGATGATCATCATTATTATCATCTTCTTCTTCATCATCATCAACATCATCAACAACATCATGACGATCAAACCCCACCATCATCGTCATTATCATCATCATTATCAAAACTTGCTTGAGCTTTCTCTCTCTCTTTTGTCAGGCTCTCTTCAGTTTCTTCCAGCTGTCGCTTCAAAATTCCCACCTGTGTTCTCAGCCTCTTAGTTTCACTTTCGATTCCCTCGAATTTCGCCTCTGAAATTTCTTTTTCTCTCCGAAGGTATCTTAAAAGAAAAAATAAAATAATGTGACAGACACGCACACACACCCACACACACACACACACACACTTGATGATAGCATGTAATTGTTCTGGGCTCTTCTCGACAACAACAACAGAATCATCTAAACTCGTTGGTGCTGTTGTTGTAGCTGACGTTGAGCCATCCAGCTGGGATGTCAATGATTTCATCAACTCTTTATCTTCTTCATCTTTCTTCTTCAGTTCCACCATCTTCTCAGATAGCTGTGTGTGTGTTTGCGTGTGTGTTGTGTTTGCGTATGTGTTTGTATGTGTGATGGTGTTCGGTTTTGAATTATTATATTTTATTACCGTGTTATCATCGTCATCAAAAACATTTTCCTCATCTGTCATTTTTTCTTTCTTTCCCAATCACAATCCCCAGATCTTAAACATCATCATCATCATCATCATCACAACCACCTCAAACATCATCATCATCAACACCATTAGCGACAGCAGCAGCAGCTACAGCAGCGACAGCACCAACCTTCCACATCTCATCATGCAGTAGGTTGTTCTGTGCTTTCGTGGACGCAATGGCTTCCTTCAGCACGTTCAACCTACTCTTGTAATCCACCTCCTTCTCGCTCCAATTGTTCTAAATCATAGAATATTGAAATTTACCAAAGTTAAAAATGCAAAAACACACAGACACACATACAAAGATACACGTACAACTCACAA
Source organism: Helobdella robusta (assembly GCF_000326865.2). Taxonomy (NCBI): domain Eukaryota; kingdom Metazoa; phylum Annelida; class Clitellata; order Rhynchobdellida; family Glossiphoniidae; genus Helobdella; species Helobdella robusta. Next base: position 1,516,908 of record NW_008704785.1, read on the forward strand.
ACAAACAAATACACACACACACACATACACACATTTTCAAATACACACTCATACATACAAAGATAGAGTTACAACTCACAAACACACACACACACACACACACACACACACACACATCCATATACATATTCTTAAATACACACCCATACATACAAAGGCACACAAACAAAAATAAAACACACACACCCTTTCTGCTTCACACTTAATCATGTGGTCCTTGAGCTTTAGTTCACTAGCTTCTAATTTTTCAACTGCCTCACCCAACTGCAATAATATAATATAATATAATAACGAATAATTACAATAATAATAATCATAATAACGACAACAAATAATAATAAAATTATTATTATACTTGTTTTTTGATGTTTGAGAGGGCTTCAACGTCTGCAGCGTGCAGCATTAATTCTCTCTCGTAGTTCTCGTGAGCCTTGTAGTAAAAAAAATTCATTAAATAAATTACGAAATTAGTATTAAAATACACACACACAAACACGCACACACACATACAAACAAAGACACAAACAAGAAATGAAAACACACACACACGCACGCACACACACATACACACACTGACGAACTTGTTTAGCGTCGGCAACATGGTGTTCTAGATCTTTCTTAATTAGCTCCTGCCTCTCGTCTGCCTCGGCCTTCAACATCGACACCATCCTTAGCTCTTCCTTCGCACTTTCCAACTCTAGCACTATTCCTGGGTCCTTATTATTATTATTATTATTTATATTATATTATTAATAATTCTAATTCATGTTTAACTTCTGATTATAAAAACTATGATATTATTTTAAAAACATTTGAAATTACTCCGATCGGTTTTTTTTAATATTTTAAATTTAATGTCTATTAAAATTTCATGGTCCAATACACTTATTGACAAATTGATCAACTCTGTAATCAAATCGACATACGCTATATATTGCGACAGAAACATTGTATGACCATTTTAAATAAGCCTCCTATTTGCACGAGTCAAATGATAATGAGTAATAGGGTTTTATCGTATACTTGATTATTTTTTATTAGTATTTTATCTGGATTTTTATTTGTTTATATATTATTATTATTAATATTACAATTATTATCTACATTATTATTGTTAATGTTGTCAGCATCGTAATCAAAATCTTCATCGCCATCGTTATTAACAGTCAACGATAACTGGCGTCAAAGATTTTCTGAGGTTAGAGTGGATTAGGAGTTGTATTAGTGAGTTCACAAACAAGATAGAAAAAGAATAGAACCAAAAAAAGACCAACAATAAGAGTAGGCTGTGACAATCTCTCTCTTTCTCTGGTTAATTCCTCCACTAATTTTTTCAATCTCTCGTTCTCCTCTGACAATTTCTGGCTCTCGATCGTTAGGTTATCTTTCTCCGATGTCAGCTCTTCAATTGCTACAGGAGGTTTCAATCATTCATTCATCCATCCATCCATTCTTTCATTTATCCATTTATCCATTCACTCATCCACCCATCCATCCATCCATCCATTCATTCATCAATCCATTCACTCACTCATTCATCCATCCATCCATTCATTCAGCCTGTCAGTTAAATAACCACCTTTAATGCTATTATCCAGCTGCACTTGAAGTAAATTGGTTCCATTCCTCTGCTCGTCTAGGCATCTTTCCAATTCGATGTTCATTGACTTGTAATTCTCCATCTGCTGCTCGGCCTGTGCAAACTGCTTCCGAGATGCTGATGAATGAAGATTAATTAATTATGGCGCTGTAATAAATCCATATGATAAGTATAGGCAGTTAAATTATGGCACTATAATAAATCTATATGATAAGTATAGGCAGTTAATTATGGCACTATAATAAATCTATATGATAAGTATAGGCAGTTTAATTATGGCGCTATAATAAATCTATATGACAAGTATAGGCAGTTAATTATGAAGCTATAATAATAACGATTTTCTCACGAATTTATTTAGTTAATTATGTAATTAAATCGTTTAAAAACTCTTTCTGCTAGAGAGAAAAGAGAAGGAAGGAGAGAGAGAGAGAGAGAGAGAGAGAGAGAGAGAGAGAGAGAGAGGAGAGAAAGAGAGAAAAGAGAGAGGAGAGAGAGAGAAGAGAGAGAGGAGAGAAAGAGAGAGTAAAACATTTAATTTAGATATATATGACAAATCCATATGATAAACGCCTGCAACTGATTATGAAGAAAAATGTTAAGAGACAACTAAATGAGAACCAACATTCCAATGATAGAGTTAATCTGCCATGCTTCTCTCTCAACTCATTCAATTCTCTCTTAATGTTATTGCTCTCCAAATCTAATGGTACAGATGAATGATTCAATGAATTAATTCAATCAGTCAATCATTCATTCAATCATTAATTCGTGTGTGTGTGTTTTTGTGTTTTAACTAACTGGATCTTTCCACAGTTAACTTCCCATTCAGGTCAATCACCTCTCTTTCTAACTCATCTTTCTATAAATAAAAAATTAGTAATTATGAATAGATAAAACAAACATATTATTATTTGCATAGATACAACCAACTAATCAACCAACCGACCAACTAACCAACCGACCGACCGACCGACCGACCAACCAACCAACCAGCCAGCCAACAAAACATACAGCCCAACAAGCATACCCTTTCAGTCAATTCAGCCATTTCAATAGATTTCTTGAGCAAATCCTCTTTGGCCTTTCCATACAATATCTGTTCCTCTTCTAATTGCTTTTTGCATTCAGTTAATTGCCTCTATTTAAAAAAATAATAGATAAATTGAATAAAAAAAATATATAAATTTAATAATTTTCAGATGAAAATAGCAAAGAAATAATAAAAACCTCCAAAGAATATACGAATGATTTCTGCTGGTCGTCAGCATTCTCAACTCTATTTCTCAAGACAGTGTTTTCTTTCTCCAAGTTTTCGATTCTTTGATTCAGTTTCACTTTCATCTCGAAATCCGATCTCTCTAGATTATTCTAAACCGGGAAAGAAAAAACGTTGCAATGACTTAATGATATTTTATCCACTTCTTAAGGTTAGTAGAGTGACGAACACGGACTAAGTAGTAGAACTCGACAACAATCTCACACACAAAACCAACCAACCTGTAGAGTTTCAATATTTCTAAGCAGTAGTGATCTTGAGCTGTTCTCAGATCTGACGGATTCAAGTTCGTGCCTCAAGTTCTCTTCCACTAATTTCAACTTCTCCTTCTCCACAAGCAAACTAGTGCACTGGACTTCGGCCTTTGTGGCACGCTCCTGGCATGACTTCAAGTCCTGAATAAACATACAAAAAATATACAAACATACATACAAACAATCAAACATACAAACAATCAAACATACAAACAAACAATCATACATACATACGTACATACAAACAAACAAACAAACAAACATACATACATACATACAAACAAAAAATGCGAACTTACATACATACATACAAACAAAAAATGCGAACTTACATACACTAACAAACCTCTTTAAAAAAAACGAGTGATTGTTGATGTTTAACCACATATACAGATAGCAACAATCATCAAACAAACGTACAGGAACGTGCAAAAAACATACAAAAGCAAGCATATACAAATACAAATACAAAACAAACAAACACCAACAACCATACGCCAACAAACATACAAAACAAACATACAAAGACAAACATACAAAGACAAACATACACCAACAAACCTCTCTCAAAATGACAAGGGACTGCTGATGTTTAGCCAGAGACTCAGACAGCTTATTATTTCTCTCTCTAATTAGCTCCGCCTCCCTCTTGTGACTCTCTGAATTGGACTGCCATACTTTATACCTCTCGTTCATAAACTCCAGCTGATGATTTTGATAATGATGATGACGACGACGATGAAGACGACGATGAAAATGATGACGATGATGACAGTGAAGGAAAACGACGATGATGATAATGATGATGAAGACGACAAAAATGATGGAAATGATAACATGCCTGTGAGGAGAGCTTAGTACATTTCAGTCTATATTCACTCAGCTCTTTAGCATTGCTCGTCAGCTGATCATTCAACATCCTGATCGAGTTGTAATGGCGATGATAAAAATAATATTTTAAAATTTTTGAAAAACTTTAATTCCAACTAACATTGTATAAATATTCTAGCAATAACAACAACAACAAAAATAAAAATAACAAGAAGAAGAAGAAGAAGAAGAAGAAGAAGAAGAAGAAGAAGAAGAAGAAGAAGAAGAAGAAGAAGAAGAAGAATAACCTCTCATGTTCACCCTTCTCTCTCCTGTAGACAGCAAATTCGTCCTTCAGTTCAGACAGAGTTTCCTTCAATCCATCGTATTCTTTCCTCTCCATCTCGTCTAGACGTCTGCCGGTCGTAACATTGTCTGAGAATGCATCCTTAACCTCAATACCACTTTTATTATTACTGTTGTTGTTGATGTTGTTATCTTCATCATCAATGCTAATGCTGCTATTGTTGTTAAAAATTTCTGCCACAGATGACGCTAAGGATGATCGTCTAGAACTCTGAGGCTGCATGGTTCATTCATTCATTCATTCATTCATTCATTCATTCATTCATTCATTCATTCATTCAATACAATGATCAGTTATTTAGGTCAACTAATTGGATTGAATAGTAAAATAGTTATGTTATAATTATGAATGAATGAATGTATGCGCGTATGCATGTATGTATGTTTGTTTGTTTGTATGTATGTGTGCATGTATGTGTGTGTATATGTATGTATGTGTGTATGCATGCATGTATGTATGTATGTACGTATGTAGACCAACCGTGGCCTGCTGCTGTTGTGTGGCCAGCTTTTTATACATATCTCTCTGCTGGACTATTGCTTCTACCTAGAAAAACATATTCGATAATGACGTCATTATTATCAACAACAACAACGACTACAACAACAACGACGACGACAACAACAACAAAATCTCTCTCATTATTATTTGTTGTAGTATTACTAAATATTTACAAGTGAATCAGATAATTAGACAGTAAACGCGCTATTGCAAAAATCGTGCATAACAAGTCAATACAATTTGCAGAATTAAGTGGCTAATTTACAGAGTAGACTAGCTAAACTGCATAATTAAATAGCTAATTTGAATAAGTAGCTAATTTGCATAATTTATTACCAGCTTAGCCTGCCTCTCTCTGGCCTCCTTCATATCTTCAATTTCCTTTACGGCAGATTTTAGTTCGCCCTCAAGCTTGTCAACTCTGTTAATTATTATTTTATGATAATTTTTTTTTCATCATCATT
>NW_008704785.1:1522392-1539892 GCF_000326865.2 Helobdella robusta
CCAACGCCAGCAGCTGTACATTCTTCTCGTGTAACTCCTCTATGCTTCTACATGTTTATATGTATGTTTGTGTATGTATGTGTGTGTATGCATGCATGTATGTGTGTGTGTGTGTATGTATGTGTGTGTGTATGTATGTATGTGTGTATTTATGTATGTGTGTGTGTGTGTGAATGTGTGTATGTATGTATGTGTGTATTTATATAGGTATGTATGTGTGTATGTGTGTATGTATGTATGCATGTTTATAAGTATAAGCCATGTGTACCTATGCCTACCATCCTCAAATAACTCCTAAAGACTTTTGTATGTAAGAGTGTATATACGTCGTGCATATATATATATATATATATATATATATATATATATATATATATATATATATATATATGAGCGTGTGTGTGTACATATAGGTATGTGTGAAAAAAAAAGTTAGAAATAACCTAAATGTAACCAGTCTATCAGATATAACAGAGGATGACGACGAGATGATGTTATTATTGTTACTACTACATGCAGCTGTAGTGATAGAAGTAGTATTATTGCTACTGCTATTTAGTGTGGAGTTCATTGAATCACGGCTCGTGTTTAGGTGTACAATGATTCCCCGTTCTTCCTCCAACTGACTCAGCAGAACGTTAACCTGCACGTGTGTGTGTGTGTGTGTGAGTGAGTGATTGAGTGAAAAAGTGAGTGAGTGGGTGATTGAGTGAGTGGAAAATTGAGTGATTGAGTGAGTGAAAAAGTGAGTGAGTGAGTGATTGAGTGAAAAATTGAGTGAGTGAATGAGTGAGTGAGTGAGTGAGTGATTGAGTGAGTGAGTGAGTGAAAAAGTGAGTCTTTACGTATAATGTTGGTTGACTTGTTAAACTAATTGACCAGCCAATCAATCAACTAACCAATCAATCACCCAACCAATCAATGAACTAACCAATCAATCAACTAGCCAATCAATCAACTAGCCAATCAATCAACTAGCCAATCAATCAACTAGCCAATCAATCAACTAACCAATCAATCAACTAGCCAATCAATCAACTAACCAATCAATCAACTAGCCAGTCAACCAATTAAATAACCAATCAGCCAGCCAACCTTAGATTTGAGGTCATTGATTGACATTTTGTTCCTCTCCAATTCTCTCACGAGTTCGTTACTCCCTCGGTTCAGTTCTTCGACTCTCATTTTATTCATTTCAGACGACTTTGAGTTGTAAAATTTTTTATTTATTTTTTTTTCAAACTTTTACATTGTGAAACATGAGAAAGCATATATTTCAGTACCTATATTATTGTTATATATATATCAAATCAAATCAAACCAACCAAATCAAACCAACCAAATCAAATCAACCAAATCAAATCAACCAAATCAGATCACTTTTATTCAATCAAACAAAACAAAAAAGCATGAATGATTCGGAGACCAAAAAAAAAATTAATTATTGTGAGGTCGGTTACCGTGCTACCCAAAATAGCTTCTCAATGGTAACACAACAAGAATAAATTAAAATAAGAATTAAACAAGAATATTAAGAATATTAATTAAGAATATAATTAAAAAAATAACAAGAACAAGAATATTAATATTAAGAATAAAAGAAGAATAACAAATAAACAAAAAAAAGCCAATAAAGTGAACGTGCCTCTGTAGCCTCTTTCAACAATAGGGTCAGTTGTTCATTCCTCTCCAGACATCTCAGGTAATCTCTTTTCTGAACTCTGAGGGTTGGAGCACTTTCTTCAATGTTCTGTTTCAATCAAAAGTTAATTAATTAATTCATTCATTCATTCATTCGTTCATCCAATCAATCAATCCAACCTTAAGAACGGTATCTAGATGTTCAGTAAGTCTCTCATTCTCATGTTTAACACTAAGAAGTTCCCTTGACAACTTCACATGTTCATTGTATATCTGTGTTGTGTATGTATGTATGTATGCATGTCTGTATGTATGCATGTATATGTATGTATGCATGTCTGTATGTCTGTATGCATGTAAGTATGTATGTATACAACAACAACACAACACACGTTTAGACGGCATTTTCCCCGAGATCGGGGGTTGCCGTTTGGCTACCTATGATGAAACCGAAATACCCCTCGACGCCATCCACATCTGTCACTCGCCTCAGTATCACGCAACCCCGCTTTCACCCTGTCCTTCTCCACCTGCTCTCTCCATCCCAATCGCGGACGACCCCTTCCTACCACTCCTTCAACCTCGAACTCCAACGCTCGCCTAATCCCGACCCTTTCATCCCTTCTCAACACATGTCCATACCACCGCAATCTCGATCTCCTTATCAATGTCACTTATGTCCTCATTCAGTCCCATCATTGACATCAGCTCTGTACTACTCCTCCTATCCTTCACTTTAACCCCACACATCATCCTCACCATAGCTCTTTCAGCCCTCTGCAGTACACTTTCCTCCTCTCTCCTCAACACCCAAGTTTCACCACCATATACCATCGCTGCTCTCACACATGCTTTATATACCCTCCCTTTCATCTTCACTGACCATTTCTTTCCACACAATACCCCACCCAGTTCCCTAAATTTCATCCATCCCACACGAACTCTAGCCGTAACTGCGCTCAAACATCCTCCATCCGCATTCAGCTTATCCCCTAAGTAAACAAAGCTTTCCACTCTTTCAATACCACCACTCAACCCCGTCCTTGCGTCCGTCCTATTAATCACACCATGAACACATTTCTTACATTTGAACGTGCCTTCCACCTTTTTCAGTGCCCCCTTCACACCACTACATCTCTTATGCACCCATTTCTGACATCCTATACACAATACCGAGTTTGCCTTCACTCTCCTATCACATACCCCACAGGGGTCTATTTTACTTATCACTCGCTCTCCACCTTCCCCACTCACCATTACCTTCGTCTTACCAATATTAACTTTTAACCCTTTCTTTTCAATAACACTTTTCCATCTGTCAAATTTTAACTGCAATTCTTCCATGCTATCAGCCATCAAGACTAAATCATCTGCATACAAAATCTCAAATAACAACCCCTCCATTATGTTTCCACACACAACATCCATCACAATTGCAAACAGAAACGGTGATAACACTGATCCTTGATGCACTCCTACCTTAACACTAAAAGCGTCCGACATCCCCCTTCCAACCCTCACCTTTGTCTTTGCCCCTTCATACAGCTGCATCACAGCTTTAACAAGTCTCTCATTCACTCCTTTCTTCCTCAACGCCCATTCAATGACCTTCCTCGGTACTCGATCAAAAGCCTTTTCCAGATCCACAAAACACATGTACAATCTTCGTTTCTTCTTTCTATAATTCTCCTGCAACATTCTCACCATGAACAACGCATCCACCGTTCCTCAACCAGGCATAAACCCACACTGCATTTCATTAACTGTTACCATACTTCTCAACCTCCTCTCAAGCACCCTCTCCACTACCTTCATTCCGTGCTCTAGTAATTTCACACCCCTGTATGACCCACAATCTCTCACATCTCCTTTGCCCTTATACAACGGCACCAACACACTGTGTCGCCAATCCTCAGGTATACCTTCATCATCAAACATACTGTTAGCAATTCTCATCATAACTTCAATTCCTATCACCCCACTCGCTTTAATATGTTCAGCCGCCACTTCCGAAACCCCTGTCGCCTTACCTAGTTTCATTTCTCTAACTGCTTTCTCTACTTCCTCCCTCGTCACCTTCTCTATAGGTCCGTGTGTGACCGCGGATTCCACATCTCCATCCCACTCATTCTCTTCATTCATCAACCTTTCCATATGAGCTTTCCACACCTGAGCTTTTTCCTCCTCATCTATGCACAACTTGCCAGATCCATCCCAAACACATCCATTCCCTATAACATCTTTCCTATCCCTCATTGACTGCTTTGCTACTTTGAACATTTCCCTCGAACTCACATCAGATTCCATTTCCTTCATTAACCTATCTGATGCTTTCGTCATTGCAGTTGCCACTGCCTGTTTTGCAACCTTCTTAGCCTTCCTATACTCAGACTCCGCTTCCTCCGTCATGTCCCTTCTCCATACCCTAAACCTCTCCTTCTTGACTTCCAAAACCCTTCTTATATCTTCATCCCACCACCACGTCTCACCATGCCTACACTTTCCTTTCGTCCATCCACATACTTTATCTGCCGTAGCCAACATATATGTATGTATGTAAGTATGTATGTATGTATGTATGTATGTATGTATGTATGTATGTATGTATGTATGTTTGTATGTATGTATGTATGTATGTTTGTATGTATATGTATGTGTGTATGTATGCATGTTTGTATGCAATCAACAATAATCTATCATTTTCCCAAATATCCCATCATTACTGTTCAACAGTTTCAAATAACCAAGCCAAGCAATCTGATCTACACCGAGCAATCAATCGACACATTCACTAATCACTAATCCATCGGCCCCATGTGAAACCAAACCTGGGTTAGGGAAGTGTTGGATCTGAGCATCTTACACGCTGCTGCGGCCACTGGCGACATTTCTTCTATGTCCTCGTCTGTCAGCTCCATAAGGCTCTGCCTCTTGTGAAAGGATTCTAAGAGCTGATTGGCTGTTGATAACTCCTCCTCCAGGCTTTTTATTTTCGTTTCTGTGTTATCGTTTGTTTATTACAGGCTGGTTGTCATTAGTTGTATGTGTATGTGTGTGTCTGTATGTGTGTTTAAGTAGTGAGTTTGTGGTGTGTAAGTGCGTTTAACAGCCCCAAAGCAGCATTGAAAGCGGCATCAGCAGCCTCACTAGCAACCACATCGCAAACGTCTGAAGACAAACGAACGACAGACAGCATCAGCCAAAAACAAACCATGAGATGATATGATATTGGCCAGTTCATTTTCACTGGCCTTCTTCTCTTCTTTCAATTCGTTGTAAGCTTAAGTTCGAATCAAAAAGATTCATTGATGAATGAATTAACGAAGCAATAAATGAATGAATGAATCAATGAATAAATCAATCTACCAACCAATCGACCAACCAATCAATCAATCAATCAGCCAATCAATCAATCAACCAATCAGTCAATTGACCAATCAATCAATCTATCAATCAACCAATCAAAGATACTAACCATCGGCTGCCTGGTTGAGTAACTTCTGCGAGTCCTCTGCAATTTTTGCCAGTTCAGGCAACTTTTTCTCAGCATCATCCTTATAAGACTATAATGAATGAATGGAAATAGATTTGTATATGTTATATACTGGTGAAATGGCTATGGTGTCTGTTTGTATGTATGCATGAGTGCGTATGCGTTCGTATGTGCGCATGTGTGTGAGTGTGTGTATGCATGTGTGTGAGTGTATGTGTGAGTATACAAAAATGATTTACTTTGTATAAATTGACAAGCTTCTCTTGAGAAATAACTTCTAATCTGTATCTTTCCTCCATGTTTATTTGGTTGTCTTTGGCCTGATGGTGTTACACATGTGTGTGTTTGTGTGTATGTGTATGCGTGAAAGTAGATAGGTATCTATCTATGTATCTATCTAGGTATCTATCTATGTATTTATCTATGTATCTATCTATGTATCTATGAATGTTTGTGTGTGTGTGCGTGTGTGTGTGTGCGTGCGTGAAAACTGACTTCATTTAGCTTTTTGATGTAATGTTCTATCTGCTCACATTGCTCAGATTGAGCTTTCTTGCTTATCTCTAGCAACTGCTCGGCCTGATTTAACTGTTTTTTTTTACGTTAACAATTAATTTAATTAATCAATTTTATTAATTTATTATTGATTGATTATTGTAATTAATTATTTATTATTTATTTTATTGATTCATCATTTTATTTCATATACTATATATATATTTAAGTTTTTTTAAAGAAAAAGAGCCGAAATTCAAACTTATGTATGTTTGTTTAATTGCTTGCTTGAACTTGTGTGTGTGTGTGGTGTGTGTGGGTGTGCGCGCGCGTGTGTGTGTGTACGTGTACACACTTTTTCAATAGTCTCATCCAGGGTTGCTTGGAGTTGCAGGAGTTGGACAGACTGAAAAAAATTACATCAAGATAACATTATTTCTAATTGTAATAAACAATAATTATTTATAATAAATAAATAAAAAATATAGATAAATACTCAATCAATCAATCTTCGTTTAGTGTCCAGAGACCCAGTTATAGATAAATATAGATAAATAAATAAAAATAAATATCAATAAATACCTTTTCCTTCCTTGTAGATGTTATCTCGTCAAATTTTGCTTGCAACTCTTTCGACAGGACCTCGACCTGGTGAGTAGTCTGAGCAAGTTCGCTCTTTAGTCGGACCTCACGATTCTAATTTTAAACCAGAATTTACTTTTTAATTTACACCACTTTAAATTCACTTTTGTAATCAATTCGATAAAAATATATTTTCATCCTCAATTTTTTTATTTCATTATTTATTTCTCTATTCATTTTTGGCTTGCGTTCTGATTTATATTTATCATTAATTTTAATTGAATATCTAGATGCATTGAAATGTGGAATAAAGCTTTCATTCAACAAAAAATAAAACAAAAAAAATTAAAGGCACTACAGTATTACCTGAATAATTACAAGTTCTGATTTAGAATCCTCGGCCAATGTCTGCGCCATGATTCGTAGGCTGTTGGCCTCTTTTAACTTGTCAGTCAACTGCCTCCATTCATCTAGTTTAGTGATTAGGAAGGGGTGGAGATGTAAGATTACACCATAACATGAAAAGAATCATTAACCAAATGATTATACAAAGGAAAAAATATTTTAGAAGAATTCAACCACTAAAACGGCATGTTTTTTAATAAGGTTAATAAAAGTTTATCCGCCTAAAAAATCTACCTGTCAGTCTATCGATTTCGTTATTTCTTTGGGTCAACATATCACTAAACTTATCTCTCTCTAACTCTAGTTTGGAGTTAGCGGACAACAACTGGTGTTCTTTGGCATTCTGTTGAAAATTAATAAAAAAAATTTGCGTTTTTTTTCCTGACTTTTTAAAATTTGAAGGTTAGTGAAATTTTGGAAAAAAAATAATATCATCAAAAAATCATTTGGAAAGAATTTTTTAAAAAACAAAATTATTAACCCATGATTTTTCTTTTTCATATAATGAAATTTCTAATGCCTTTACTGAATCTGATAGCTCCTTATTTTTGTTCGCTTTATAAATTAAACAGAAAAATTATTAAAAATGAAAAATATGACAAAATTAATGAAGTGATCTGAATATTTGACTTAGTAAAATATAGAAAATATAGATAAAATGAGGCAATGTTCATTTTATGATAAAAATTAAATTATTCATGCTAAATTTTCTATTTAATATTTTTAAGATGGCAGAAAAAGTTAATTAAAAAAATACAAACATAGGCTGGTGCATTGCTCTTTAGCTGAGGTTAGTGCTTTGTCTTTATCTTCCAATTCATTTTTTATCAACTCCAATTTAGATTCTGTGATCTCAGATCTTGTTTCTGGATTTGACAAAACTCAATTTTATTTCAAACAAGCATTACGAATTTGACTAACCAAATAAAAAAAGTTTAGAATTTCTATTTTTCTATGTTTTTAAAATTTGTAATTAATGGTAAACTGTGACACTAACCGATCATATCAATCTGGCGGATGGAATCCGTTTTTAATTTTGCATGTTTCGCTTGTAAATCACTGATAAATTTTTGTAACGGTTCTTTTAAGCCGGACGACAAATTTGCGAGATCATTCAGCTGACTTTCCGTAAAGATATTTTCTATCTCAACATCGAATAATTCCGTAAAACTTTTAGGCAACAATTTGCGATAATCCATTTTATTTTTTGAAAACTAAAAATGAAGTTAGCACAAAAATCAAAGATACTCAATAAAAAGATGCTTTAAGAAGGCTGAACACTAAGCATTCGAGCAAGTATTATAGAAGACTCGATTTTTTAACGGTTATGTTCTGGATGTCCAACTTGTGTTATAAAAACATATTAAACAATTTTATTAATTATTTATAACAATTTTTAAAGATTGCAGTTTTAATAATTTATAATAATTGCAATATTATCTCTGCATGATATATATTTATATATAAGATATATATATATATATATATATATATATATATATATATATAACTTATATAACCACACCAAACCTATTGCGTGATCATTTATTTATCTATTTTTGTAAACAATCTTTTTTTAAACGTGTTATTACATAAGATTTTTATAAAATTAATTATCCAGCTATACAATTAAATACACTGGTAAATGATTTTAAATTATTGTATTGTTTTATTTTCTGTATATACAGATACATGGAAATCCATCTCAGCACAAAATTCGATCCCAACCATTAGAGAACCAGCTTATATCGGATGTTTCAAATATATAAATTCGACAAAAACTTTTTTTAAAACCGACTTCAAAGAGTGCTTTGAACTCTGCCTGGTAGATAACACTAACAAGATGGCTCTTAGGAATGGGGACGAATGTTATTGCGTCAATGACTTTGACTCAGCCGTGGCATCTTCCGAATGCAACACCCCATGCATTAACAATAAAGCTTGCGGTGGTAGCGATTCTTATTCAGTCTATAAAATTAAACCTGCAGTCACACATCATGGAATTTTATGCACAACATCACTTCAATTTTCGCCCACAAAAAGACCCATTGAATTTAAGTTTGAATCCATTGAGAGTTGCATAAAAGGCTGCCTAGAGCTCAACAAAAATTTCGCTGCGAGAAAAGGCGAGAGATGCATTTGTTTCATAGATCTCATTGTTCTGTCTCCAAACATAACGACGCTTGAATGCAATGAGTACTGCTCTCACGACCCTACCGAAATTTGTAATTGCCACTATAGGGACAGAGGACCTGACTGCCAAGTGATTTATTTCACTCGTTTGAAATATGAATTTCAAAGAAGTGTCTCCACATACTCTCATTGCCAGGGAGATAAAAATAGTTATGAAGTAAAGGAATGCCTTGGTGGCGGTTGTAGTGAAGGATGGAAGGGGTATTTCTGCAGATTGAGAGATTGCACATCAAACAACGGAGATTGTGGCAGCCAGATGAAATGCATCGAGTCTATAGTGAACGGGTTCAAGCTTGTCGAATGTGTCTGTCCCCATGGTACTGTTAGAAACAGGTGGCTTCAATGTGAAACTATCAGAAAAAACTTGGCACTTGATAAACCAGTCTATCTTAGTTCAACATTTACATGCAAATATTTTGGTTTGCAGCATGAGAAACACCTGACGGATGGGGTCATCGACGGCGTCATGGGTGCTCGCATAAATGATATTAACAGGGCCTGGATCACCGTGGATCTGGAGGAAAGTTATCGCATCGGCTTTGTAAGAGTTTTCAATAGAATATGGTTCGATAGTAGAGATCGTATGTACATGAATAGCTTTGTTGTAAAACTTGCTTCAACGTTTGACTATAGAGACGTTTCGGACGTGAGATCATCTCTTGTGCTATGCGGACACGGGCCAAATATATCAACACTTGCAGGCCAACCTGTAACAGTTATTTGCAACGAATTCGATCTGGCGTCAAGATACGTCATTCTGCAACAAACAAATAACCTATTTGCATACGGCAGCACATCAGCAGCAGAACTACAAATATACGAAGCTGACTGCAACTTTATGAATGGGAAATGTAAAGGCGAGCGGTGCAGAGAACTGGTGCTTAGTAATAAAAAAATTGTTAACTGTAGGAACTGGCGCAATGTGGACACTATCGTTAATCCGATCTTAGCATGTTTTAAATTTGTTGACGCCGAGTACAGCCACAATGAATTTGGATTATCTTACCGACAATGCGAAGATGTGTGCGAATCGAGAAATTACACACTCTTAGTGCTTACTGCTGGCATTAATTGCTCATGCGGTAAGACGTTAGTGGCCAAAGGTAAAACTTCACTTGAAAATTGCAAGAAACAATTTTATAACACTAGCTTGATATTTCATCATTATTTTATGGAGGATACATTTTTTAATGTCACTGAAGACGACCTTCCTTACTATCCCATTGAACATTCACACACTATCGTTAGCACTGCCGCAGTCGATTTCACTATCACAACCATCAGATGGAACAGTACAGTCTCCAAGTTTGACAAAAATGGCACCAAAACCGATAATATTATTTTAAAATATTTAGGTTACATTATAGGGGCTTCTGCCGTGACTCTATTCCTACTGTTGATAACAATTGCCATCTTAGTCAAGAGGAAAAAGCAAAAGAATCAGGCAAATAAATCACGGGCAGCGTCTGGCCATGATCCCTTAAATACAATTGACTTATCCTCATATACGTCAGATGCATCATAAATACGAACTTGATGACTGTTCGATGACTAATATACTTCTTTTGAAAATTACTTACAACACTATTTTTATGTTGATTTTTTAAATTTACGTATTTATATTTGACGGTTTTCTCTAATAAATGAATTAATAGACAGCCTTATTTATTAACATAACACTAGATTAATCAACAAATGATTCAAAGATAAAGCCTAGACTACGAAACTTGTGAGAAACATTAAGAGTTTTAGAATCAGGTAAGATAATAGGAGGAATAGAGTGTTTAGATTTATTGAAACAACTGATTGTTCAAATGATTTCTCGTATAAAATTTAATATATTTGTGACCTCGAAACTTTTCATGCTAGTAAGTTAGCTACTGCTATATCATATATAATATGCAATAAGATGTACAATAGAAAAGATTATGGCAAATATAAATTCTACTTTATTCTATTATATTATAAGTATTTGATGGTAACTTATAAAAAGAATATAATAATAACATGAAAGTAACGTAGTAATAAAGAAATAACAATACCTGTCTACATGTATATAGAATATAACATATATATTATGTTATATTTATATGTTATGTCAATTATATATATATTTATATGTTTTCATATATATATATATATATATATAGAATATATATGTAGGTTATATTCTGTATATATATGTCTATGTTTTATTTTATATATGTGCCTTGTTTAAAATGCGCTTTATAAAATTTTATATTTAGGTCTACTTTTCGCAACCAGTTTAAAGAAACACGTTTTTATTTTTACAATTTCGTTTGTCCTGATATTTGGGGTTTTCATTATTATTATTATTTAATCTGAAAAATTAAAATGCCAAAAGTTTCAAATTTAACGATTGACACCGTTCAAAGTAATGGCGACGATACTCTTGATGATCTGATTGAGTTTGAAGAAATAACTGATTATGTTATTGAAAACGTTAGTCACGTTGTTTAATTATTAATATTTAATATTAATCCGATTAAAATATTAATTTAATTAGTTCTTTATTATGTTTAATAATTGCGTTATTTCTTCAATTATTTTCATAATTTTTTTCACAATTTTTGATGTTTTTTCATAAAACTAACACCAACTCTAAACTGAAAAGGGAGTCTTCAAGAGAACTGCAAAACCTGAAACTGCCTGCCAGCCAGATACTAAAAAAATAAAATTAGAACTTGACCAAAATGGAGGTTTGTTAATTTTTTCTTCATTACAGATGTCGCTTCATTGCAAAGTTGAGAGAATAAGATGATGTCTTCTACTAAAATACACTATATATATAAAATAAATAATATACAATACATATATAATAAACTATGTATAGTATAATATTTATATAGTCTATGTAGTGTATTGTATTGGGTCGATTTGATTAAGGTTTTTATTTAAAATTTTATTTTAATATATATAATGCTCTTGTTTTTTTTATGCGTTGTTATGTTATCTCTGCAATATTAATCTTGAACAATAAATATTTAAATTAAAACATAATAAGTGAAAAGTGAAATGTTCAAAAAAAAGAAGAAACAAAGAAAGAAGAAAAATAAATCAAATGACAAAACCGAACCCTCCAAGTCCTGTTACGGCGCGCAACAACTACTGCATCAACATTCGAACGGGCAACTACAACAAAAACAACCCGACGACGTTT
The DNA here is from genome assembly GCF_000326865.2 of Helobdella robusta. NCBI lineage: Eukaryota > Metazoa > Annelida > Clitellata > Rhynchobdellida > Glossiphoniidae > Helobdella > Helobdella robusta. The sequence continues at coordinate 1,534,383 of NW_008704785.1, forward strand.
CTTCTAAAATCGATGGCATGGAAAACTGGCTTGATCTGCGCATCCCTAATCCAATTCTTCGATGCCTGAAAGAGTTAGGCTTCACTAATCCGACACCCATTCAGTCACGGGTTCTTCCATCGGCCATTGAAGATAAGATGGACATAATCGGGGCTGCCGAAACTGTTATTATTATTTTTTGGAGTTATTTATATTATTATTATTATAATTATAAAGTTTTTACAACAATAAGTTAAAATAAAATAAAAATAAATAAATGAGTAAAAATAAATACATAGATAAAATAAATAGATGAAAAGAATATTTAAGGAAGATAAAATAAGAAAAATAAATAAAAAAAATTTTTTTAAATATTTTAAATATTTCTTTTTCTCATCAGGGTAGTGGTAAAACCTTGGCATTTGCCATCCCCATCGTCACGCACATACTGAACCTAAATGCAGATGATGACGACGACGATGATGGTGATGATTATAATGCTGCTACTACTGCTGCTGCTGCTGCTGCTTCTACTACTACTACTACTGTTAATGATGATGATGATGAGGAGGAAAAAAGTGATGGCCATGAGATTAATAATATTATTGTAGAAGATGTTAATGAAGAAGAAGATGATGATTGTACTCTAACTACTATTACTACTACCACTAATGATGATGATGATGGTAATGACGATGAGGATGGTTATGATGGTGATGGTGGTGATGATGATAACCATGATGTTGATAATGATGATGAAATCCATGAAACAGATGATGATGTTGATACAATCAATAACAATAATGATACAGACGTTGATGAAGAGAGCCAAAGAGATACTCTAGACGTAGATGATATCAATGATGAAGAAGATGATGATGATGATGAAGTGTTGGGAAAAATGCATAATGATGATAAAAATGATCATCATCACCCTCATCACTATCATCATCATCATCACAATAAACCAATGTATGCACTGGTAATAACGCCGACAAGAGAGTTAGCCATACAGATTAGAGAGCATATTGATAATGTCACCAAATATACAGATGTTAAGGTCTGCTGGTTTGTTGTGCGTGTGTGTATGTGTTTGTGTTTGTTTGTGTGTGTGTCTGCTGGTATGTTGTGTGTGTGTGTGTGTGTATGTGTATGCGTGGTTGTGTGTATGCGTGTGTGTGTGTGTCATAAGGTGTGTTTTTAAGTTTTATTAACTGTGTACATGTGTGTGTACCTACTATGGCATTTGCTCTGTGATGATGACAATGATATTGGTAATGATTATAATAATAATAATAATTATTGATAATAATAAATGATAATAATTAATAATAATAACAAATAATATTAATAATCAGTGTTTAGCCATCGTGGGGGGTATGTCCATCGAGAGGCAAAACCGTCTGCTGAAAAAATTCTCACCCCAGATCGTCGTTGCCACACCCGGAAGATTCTGGGAGCTTGTGCAGCAGGTGATGATGATGATGGTGGTAGTGGTTATGATAATGATGATGATGATAGTGGTGGTGGTGGTTATGATGGTGATGACGAGGATGATGATGATGGCGAGTCTGGTGATTATGATGATGATGATGAAAGTTAGGGCGATTTTGGGATTAGAGTTCTAGAAGTTATTGTTTCATTATATTTTGTTATAATTATTATAATTAATAATTAATTAATAATTATTCGCCACAAAGAAATGTCCACATCTGAGCCATGTGAAAGATTTGAGGTTTTTGGTAATCGACGAGGCAGATAGAATGATCGAAAAGAACCATTTTGAAGAATTGGAAAAAATTATGAACTACATCAATCTAAACTTATGGTAATTTTTGTTTGTTTGGTTGTTTGTCTGTTTGTTTGTTGTATCATTCTAAATTTATTTTACATTACAGTTTATATTATTAATTAATTAATTAATTCATTCAATCACTCATTCATTCAATCACTCACTCATTCGATCATTCACTCATTCATTCGTCCTTTCTCACATCCAAACATCCACAGCTCGCCGTTGAGAAGGCAGAACTTCGTCTTCTCTGCTACCTTGACATTCATCCATAAGACCCCTTATAGATTTGATGTGGGTAAGAAGAAGAAGATGAAAGAACTGACACTGGAAGATAAATTGGGTGGGGATTTTACTATTATTATTCTTTACTATTATTATTATTTATTTATTATTATTATTATTTATTATTATTATTTATTTATTATTATTATTATTTATTATTACTAATGTTGTTTCTTCTTTTTGTTTTATCTGCTGAGGCATTCTTTCAGAGCTGTTTGATCTTCCATTGCACTTCTTTATATTCATTATTTTAAAGTTTTGTTCATTCATGTTTCGGCTGTTATATTCATGCCTTGAATGCACATTTTTGAAACCAATCAATCAACAAACCAACCAACCATGAACCAACCAACCAACAAATGACTTCTCTATTCCTTGCTAACTAGAATTTAATTCTTTGTTTGTAAAAAAAACCTTAAAAAATCTCTAAAATTTAAAAAAAAATGACCCACACACACACTCATAACTCTTACGTTACGTTTTCAACCCACTAGCATCTCTGCAACGCAAACTCCACATGTCCAGTAAGCCAGAGGTGGTTGACCTGACGGGTGGGCAAAAAATGACGGCCCAGAAACTCACGGAACTCAAGGTGAACTGCACCTACCAAGAGAAGGATTTATACCTGTATTACTTTCTGAAAAATAACAAGGGTATTGTTTGTGTGCGTGTGTTTGTGTGTGTGTGTGTTTGTGCATGTAGTCTTTGTAATTAGTATATGTAATTTAGACTGATTAACAATAAGATGATTGTTGTTATACTTTTTTTAAAAAAACGTAGCAAAAGTCAGACTACATTTAAAGTTACATGTAAATTTAACTAAAGTTACATGTAACATGCAACACATATTGGATGTTTACCTGTAGGATATTTACCTGTAAGACATGTTTACCTGTATTACTTAAGGCCGAACCCTGGTTTTTGCAAACAGTAAAGATTGCATTAGGAGGTTGACCTCTTTGCTGGCTATGCTACATTGTAAGCCATTGCCACTGCATGCCGACATGCACCAGAAGCAGAGGTTAAAGAATTTGGATCGGTTCAAAGGTCAATATTGTTGATGTGCGTGCGTGTGTGTGTGTGTGTGTGTGTTGTATTATTGTATTTTATTGTAATGTATTTATTTAATTTGTGTCATACTCTAAATCTGCAAAATGCTTGGGTGTCCGTCTGTCTGTATGCGTGTGTTTGTGTGCGTGTATGTTTAAATAACATAAATAATTATGAATAATAATAATAATTAATAATTATACAATAATAATTTTTACCGACAGAAAATGAGAGAGGCTTATTGTTAGCTACTGATGTCGCGGCCAGGGGTTTAGATATCCCAAACGTTAAGCATGTCATTCACTATCAGGTTCCCCGGACTACTGAGGTATCTTTTTTTTTAGATAGAAAATTAATCAAAACCAACTGTAAACGTCACGTTAATTTTGACAAATCTCTGCAAAATTATCGACAATTTCGTGCAAATCTATGTTAATTTAGGATAACTTAATAAGTATTATCACCAAATAAACAATGATATAAGTGTAATTTATGGTGATTCATGTTAATTTATGGTGATTCATGTTAATTTATGGTAATTCATGTTAATTTATGTTAATTTATGCAGAACTACGTGCATAGGTCGGGGCGGACAGCCCGATCGAACACAGCTGGCATCAGTTTGGCTCTGGTGTGCCCAGAAGAGGTCAAACTGTTCAACGGCATACAGGCTGCTTTAAAAAGGGGTATAATTAAATTTTTCAATGAAATTATGTGTAAATGGATGAATGGATTAGTGAATGAGTGATTGAATTAGTGAATAAATAAATAAATGAATGAATGGATGAATGAATGAATGAATAAATGGATGAATAAGAGAATGAATGATCGAACAAATGAACAAACATTGAATGAATGAATAAAACCTATTGATACGTATCATTGTTATAATAATTATAATTATATTATATTATGTTATATTAATTATATTTAATAATTATTAAATATAATTATATTTTATATATTAATTATATTTAATAATTATATTTTGTATATTAATTATATTTAATAATTATTAAATATAATTAATTCATTATATTTAATAATTATTAAATATAATTAATTATTTTGAAATATCTTTCATAATTTCATTCCCACAGATAAGGACATAGATAGATTGGATATTGACAGGCGTCTGTTTGATTCCTCTTCTCACCTAGTTAAGTTAGCTAGGAACATCGAGAGTCAAGAACATAGGTGAGAAAAATTATATTATCCAATTATAATTAATTAATTAATAATAATAATAATTATTATCATTAAATAAATATAATTATTAATAATAGTAGTATAATAGCGCTTGTAAGTATTAGGGTATATGTCGTTTGATTTTGAATTTTCTATTGCCTTATATCGATATTTTTTGGGAAAATTTGATTAATGATAATGAAAATAATAATTTTAATAATAATAATGATTGTAATAAATTGATAATTATATATTTATTTAATAAAAATGGAAAATCTGATTTAAAAATTTTGTTATTTTTCTAACAAGGGCTAATAAAATAAAAGTGAATGCGGTATCGGCATGTAGTAACATTAATTGTGAAGGGAAACGATTTATATAATAGTAAATTGATCGTTCTAGATCAGGGGGGAGCAAACTTTTTGCTGTGAGGGCCGCATTGAGAACTATTTTACCTTTGAAGGGCCGCATACATACTTATATAGCAAATTTTTTCGACCCGGGGGAGAATTTTTTAAAGATTTGTGGATTTTTTTTGGTCATAATGTCTGGATGAGGACCTTTTTTGGCGAACAAGGCCTCGCGGGCCGCATAAAAGCGGGCCCTAGTTTGCCCACCCCTGTTCTAGATTGTTAGTCCTCATTCTTTATTAGCATTATTATTAATTTCCAATTCGACTAAACCGAAAATTTGTTTCTAAAAAGTGAATAATTTTATAAATTTAAGAATGAACAAGGAAAAGGTCAATAAAGATTGGATCAAACAAGCCTGTCGAGACGCTGATCTGTTGTTACCCAGTGATGAAGATGATGATGAGAATGGGTTTTTTGTTTTTTTTTTATAGTTCTGCTTTCGTTTGACTGCAATATGATGCGTTTTTTGATAAGTTAATTATTGAATTATGGTTTACTATTATGGAATTATTATTATTGTTTGATTATTTATAATAGTTTATACTGGGTCTAGTTATTAAATCAAATTTTTAATTCTTGGTAGATTGATCGTTTGAAATTTTTATATATTTCATTTGTTTTTTATTATCCTACTTAATTTTTTTTGGTTTTTTTCCCCGCCAGTTTATTTTTAGAAGATGAGACTGTCCTAAAATCGGAAAAAAGAAAGAAGTTATCTCTATTAAAACAGGAATTAGACAGATTGCTGGGGGTCAAATCGAGGTTTTGCACTTTCTATTTTTAGTTTTTTTAATTAGAGTTAC
>NW_008704785.1:1542392-1553039 GCF_000326865.2 Helobdella robusta
CTGCGTCAATAAGTTGCTTTTTCACTAAGTATAACTTTGCCATTCCGATGTTGTAAGTTATAATATTATTATTATTGTTATTATTATTGTTGTTGTTGTTATCATTATTATTATTGTTGCTGTTGTTGTTGTCGATTTCTTGTCTATACATTTCTAAGGCTCTTTCTCTAAACTGTGTGCGTGTGTACGTGTGTGTGCAACTTATCATTAACGACAACGTCATCATTATCAACAACAACAACATCATCATCAACAACAGTAACACTAACAACAACTTCGTTAGCCCTCTCCAAAAACTTTATGACGTAAGCAAAGACGGATTTTTTCGGATTTTTGGGCCTCACCAAATCGGGCAGAGGTTCTACGGCCTGCTCTCTCATTTCTTTGGATTTTTCTATTTTTAAACAATAACAATAATAAAATACTAATAAAAAAAATAATAATAACCTCTCCTGTTTAAACTTTTCTTAGATAACGACGACACGTTTTTTCTATTGCCCTTCTTCTCGGGCAACGCTCTCACTTCCGGTTGCAACATTTGGCCGCCTTCACTATCTTTGGTAACATCTTTTCCTTCCAAACTATGAGGCGCTTCATCATCTGTCTGCTGAAGTAACAACTCGTAAGCTCTGGCCATCGCTGATTCGCACATTATGACGTTGCAAATTGAATTGTAGAATAAACCTGGCGACAAGGTTATTAATAAACATCAATAAAGATAAAAAAATACACACACATACACACACGCACAATAATACCTAATAACACCCAAGCCGGTATTGAACATTGGTGGTAGGTTGTGGCGGCTTCTAGCAGCGTTTCTGCTTCTTTAACATTGTTTCTATAAGACTCGCAGACTGCACTCATCAACAGCCTGAAAGATGTAGTTCGGCTTTTTGTTGTACCCTTAATTTTACTATTGCTTTCATTATTACTACTACTACTGCTAAAACTGCTGCTGCTTCTACTACTACTGCAGCAGCAGCTACTATAACTAACTCATGTTTCAATTACTACTACTACTAGTACTACTACTACTACTACTAATACTACTTTAGCTACTATTCCTACTACTTCTATTTCAAATACTACTAATAATACTACTACTACTAGTACTACCACAACTACTACTACTACTGAAAAGAATAATAATGATAATAAATAATAATAGTAATAACAACAGCAGCAAACCCAGCTAGATGGGCGCAATCAATGGCGACGCACTCCTTGAAGCATTCTCCTGCCTATAATAATAATAACAACAACAATAATAATAATAAATATTATAATTATAATAATAAATATTATAATTATAATAATAAATATTATAATTATAATAATAATTATTATTATTGTTACTTTAGCAAGAGAGCCAACGAGCATGAAGTGGACTCCGTAATCGAACCATCTGTCGACGTCTCGCTCACACAGAGCTATCCTCTGGTCATAATAATAATAATAATAATAATAATTAATAATAATAATAGTAATAATAATTAATAATAATAGTAGTAGTTGTAGTAGTAGTAGAAGTAGTAGTAGTAGTAAATATATTCCAACGAATATCGATCAACCTAACCTCCTGGTAATATTTCGCCGCTAACTCGGGCTGGGAATTGAAATCGGCTTCCTTGGCAGATAACAAAAGCTGCAGCTGTTGTTGCTGCTGTGGTGGCTGCTGTAGCTGGTGCTGCTGATCATCATCATCATAATCGAGGTATTCATTCAACGCCACGTGCATCTCATCTATCAGATAGACGTACAGGTCACATATGAAACGCTGTTTGCGTGAACGAATGAATGGATGGATGGATGAATGAATGAACGAACGAATGAATTGGTGGATGAGTGAATGAAAGGAAGAATGAATGAATGAACGAATGAACAAATGAATGAATAAACGAACGAACGAACGAATGCATGGAAAGTAAAAAATTGAATAAACCAACGAAAAACAAATAATCAACCAAATAAATTATTGAACGCATACAAACACACAAATATAAATAAAAAAACGAAACGAAACCTAAAACGAAACGAAACGATACCTGGAATTCGATACTATCCTCGATAACGCTGGTCCTACAGAATCGATCCCGAACAACCTTCACTATTGAATGTTTTAACTGCTCTTTGAATGCCAAATATTTCCCGCTCGTATTCAAACCATAATATATCTGCTGTCGTCTGCCAGAGAATGAATAAATGAATGAATGAATTGATTGATGATTGAATATTTGATTGATTGGTATAGCGCATACTTTTCCTCGAGGAGTTCATCACTAATATTGCTCGTTATGTCTTCCACTGAGTTGAACGTTTCACTGTGAAATTTTTATCTAATTCATTCATTCATTCATTTACTCAATCATTCATTCATTTGTTTAATCATTCATTCATTTACCCATCTATCCATCCATCCATCAAGTTGTTCATTCACTCATTGAAATAAAAAACATATAACAATACCACGGTCATGAAACCCTACAACTACTTATAATAATAATAATAACCTGTACTCTTCCAATATAACATTGGCAATAGTCTTTATTTGACTCCTATAATCATTAACAGCCTGACATCAGGAAATATTAAATACGTATAAAACATAGTTATTCATAATTATCGATCGTAATTACGTCACGTATGACGTCACAGTAGAAAATTTATTCGGAACCTTTTCGGCGCTATTCGTTATCTTTGGGTATATTGGCCTGGGCGGGATTATACTGGCGATACTGCATAATAATAATAATCATAATAATAATACCAGTTTGAAAACAAAAAAAATATAGGCATATAAAACTCACCTAATAGCCAATTCTTCGGCCATTTTCTTAGTAACCAAAGGTTTATTTAGCGCTATATCAAGCATAATATATGTTACGGAGTCATTTAACTCCTCACCCTCCTTGGTAAGACCACCTTCTTCAGTAACCCCGCTGGCCAATGAGGTTCCAGATTTTTGACCCTTGCCCGGTTCATTAACATAATCAATCAATCAATCAATCAATCAATCAATCAATCAATTAGCTTATAAAGCGCTATTTCCGCGATGTTCAACAGCACTCCTCAATGAATTTTGAAAACAGATGGGTCTTGAGATCCGCTCTGAACTTCGCAAGTGATGGAGAAATAGTTAGAGAAGTAGGTAGAGAGTTCCAGAGAAAAGGACCAGAAAAAGCAAAAGCAGATTTGGCAAAAGAGTGTTTAACACGAGTTAAGAAAAAGCGAGAAGAAGAAGACGATCGTAAACCGGGGCGTTTAGGTTCAATTAATATATCTGATAAGTACTTAGGAAATAATTTAGATTGAGACTTATACATGAACGTGCAAATTTTAAAAATTATTCTATATTTTATAGGTAGCCAGTGCAAGAGAACAAGATATGGAGATATATGAGAAAAGAAAGGGGCACGAGCAACTAGACGAGCAGCAGAGTTAAAAGCTTTACTTAAAGGATAGAGTATAGAGTACAATGTAGTATAGTACAAATTTGCATACAACATTTTAACTAGATGATTTATAATAATAGGCTGACAAATTAAGCATACATATGGCTCATTAACATAAATAAACAACTGTCATATTTGTGTGTGTGTGTGTGAAATTTTGTGTATTATCAAAGCAATTAATGAACGATAATACGAACTTCAAAATTAACATAAATTAGAGTAGATTTGCATATATAAACGTATAAATGATGATGATGACAAGATGATGATCTGATAATGATATTTAACTGTGTTAGTTGAAAACAACAACAAAAGCCGCGATGAATGTAGATAAGATGGAAAATTATTTGCAACTTTTAACTCAAGAACAAATAAAATAGAGATGAACCTTTTTCAATTTCTTCGGATTAAATTAGTTTAAAATGTAATTTAAATAACAATAGCAATATTAATATTAATTACTACTACTACTACTACTATCACAATCAACATCATCATCATCATTGTCTAGATAGAAAAACAATAAAAGATTTCTAACCAGAGCTTTCTTATCAGCAGTAGCAGGATTTAAATTTGACATTTTTTTATCTTTGTTATCGCCCGCTTTTTTATCTTTCCCGGTTTTACTCGTGGTCATTTGGTTCAAATCAGTGGAAACATCTGAACTAGTTGCTGCCGTCAAAATGTCGTCGGCGATCTTTAGCGACTCGCGAGCTACACTTCCGTTTGGCCGCCGTGTCTGCATATCATTGGTTGATTAGTTGGTTGGATGGCTGCGTGTGATTGGTTGGTTCATACAATACTGTGTAAAATATGGTCTCTTACCAATACATATATATATATATATATATATATATATATGTATATATATATATATATATATAACCTTTTCCACAAGTTCATTTTCTACGTGACCGATGACCTTATACGCACCTCTGATTCGACTACCTGGTTCAAAAACATTGTCGTCGTCATTTTCATCCTCATCATCATCGTCGTCACCACCATCATCATTATCATCACCTCCTGGGTGAATTAATGGCGTCATGTCAACATAGGCAACTCCATGATATCCCAACACGTCTGTCAGCTCCTTCACGTCAGTCGCATCTTTCTTCAAATGGTTTTTTTTTTACAATTTAGAAATATTGCAATAAGAAAGTTTATAAATTAAAAAAAGTTAGCTGATTGTTTGGTTGTGGTTGATCGGCTGGTTGATTGGTTAGTTATTGATTGACTGATTTATTGAAAAAGTTTATTGAGAAAGTGAATGAATGAATGAGTGAATGAATGAATGAATGAATGAATGAATAAATGAATGAATAAATGAAGGAATGAATGAAGGAAGGAATGAACGATCGACTGACTGACTGATTATTACTTTTGATTTCATAGCCTCGCTAGTTATTCTAAATATTTCAACAGGCCAGTATCTTGTTTGCAGAATCTTACACTTCAATCTGTTTAGATGTGCGTGTGTGTGTGTGATGTATGTGTGGTGTGTGTGTGTGTGTGTGTATGTGTGTCTGTGTGTTTAGTCACGTTGTCATTGTCGTTCATTTTTGTACGTACACCTGCTTATAAAAAAAAGACGATTTCAAACGCAAAGCGCTATAAAAATGACAATGTTATCATACCAACACTACCATCATCATCGCCATCATCATCAGGAGGACTTACGCTTCAGCAGCTTCAGCATCCAGACAAAACCTCCACTCCATATTCCACGTCACTCTCTCTCTCTCTCTGTAATTCTTCCTCCTCATCTCGTAATCCTCACATGATCTCAGGTCGCCCGACTCCTCGCTTATTTGCTCCGTTGCAACTTTCCTTGGTTATAATTAAAATATTTCTATTCATAATAATTAAATATTATTAATCATAATAATAATTAAATACTATTACTACTACTATTAGCACAGCTGCTACTAATGATGATTACCTGACCTAAAATTTCAACCAAGAAACACAGCAGAGTTGTAATTTAAAATTTTCAGCCACTAACTTGTAATTAACATATTTAGCCCCGCCTTCTGCCCTGCCTGGCACCGCCCATTTTATTCTGTCGTCGTGAATCTCTTTATCTTCTAGCGGGTTGATCATTTGACCTTTGCAAAAAACCCCTATCGACTCGTTCTTTGGACGAAAAAAAATATAATTGTTATAATTAAGACAATGAATGTAATAATAATAATATGATTATTTTATAATGCTACGTCTAATTAGACCTCAGCTCTAGTGAACATAGGAATGGACGCTACATAAATGAAATTCTGGCTGTTAGTAGCGACCATATTTTCCGGAAGTGACATCATCGACTCCACGACGACCGTCATGACGTTGCCGAGTTTTAAATTCCTCTCTTCTAGCAGGAGGTCCGCACATTTTATTGACACTTCCAACTCTGACTGTGTTTGTAGTGAATTCGGAAAATTTGACACATTATCAACCAGTGAATTAGTAAATTATGGAAAAGACGAATTCGTAAATAATAAATATGTATAAATTATCATTTTATACTAATTTCATATAATTTAATCACAAAAAATTATAATTCTCTTATTAATATTCAATAAAAAAAAGCACCTTGAAACAGTCGTTGTTGTCTTGGTATGTTGAGTCAAGATAGGGCTGCAGTTGAACACAGGACCTTACGTACGACTCACCTAAAAATGAAGAATTATGAATCATTAGCCGAGTGTAATATCAAAATTCTGTAAAAGTTTGGCGATTATACCTTTGTAATTAATGAACTCTCAGCAGTATAAACAACACACACGCACGCACACACACACGCATCAGATTGTATGTGAATACATTGTAGGTTGGGATAACTTTATATTTGAACCCGATCACTGCAAAAGCAACGCCAGGCGCCCTAACCATTAAACCATCTTGAATAGCATTACTTTGCTCCAAAGGACAACTGTTTCGTCTTGTATTTTACATCATTTAAATGATGCTAAAAATGTCGCCAAGTTTAAAAAAGGTTCTAAAAAAGGTACCTAGTAAGAAAGGGAGAAGATCAACTGAACACTGAGCCAAGATGAATGGCTTATCTTTTTTCTCTTTCACAAGGCCATAGTCTAAAACTGAGCCTAGATAGATTGCATAGATAGTTAAAACAAGAATGTAAATAGATATAGATTGTGGATAAACAAATATAAAACAATGATATTAGGCTATATTGAAATTTTATAATCATTCAAAATTACTGAAAATCTAATAAAAATAATTACGAACTAAAAAAAACAATAATAATTAAATGATAAAAAAGATAAAAAAAAATGAATTTATTCCTTACATAGCAAAGGTTTAGAAGCCAAATCGTTAAGCAAACTATAATCATTCAGTTCACATTCAAGCTTAGTTTGATAATCCAAAGAAATAAACTTGTTGGGGAGGCATTTTATCTTCTCTGTTTCTCCCAAAACTCTTTCTCCAATTTCTAACCTAATTGCTACTTCCCCATCTTCATAGTTCTAAAATTTTTATTAAATTTTATGTTAAATCAAATAAACAATAATACAGTTGGTAATGTTTATCTCATTATTGCTATAATAACAAAAACAAATAATTTTATTAATGATAAAATGTAGAATTATTGAAAATAGAAGAACGTAAAAATTGGAAATTATTGAGTTAGTTGATAGATGACCGAAAATTGTTGAGATTATAACACAATGAAGATCGGTATTATAACAATATTTTACTTAGTAAAGCTTTTGACTGCTTATAAATACACATTATAGCGTAAATTTATTAGAAAAGATTAATTTGATGAAACTTTCAATCAAAAAATCAAATTTCGTCCGTAAAAATCAACAGTTGGCCAAGAACTCAAATCACGCGAAACGAAAAATTGTGATTTATAATTCATTTATTGCCAAATAATCAACAAGCTTACAAAATTTTTAAGCTGCAAAACGCTGAAAATAATTTCTTTTGGAATTTTTTCATGCTCCATAATTTATGAAAATTCTTTAAAAATTGTAATCTAATCAGCTGATAATGTAATTTATTTGTTTAGTACACGTTACTATGGTGATACTTTATAAAGTGATGTAACAAAAGTGTCAGTTAATATCAAATAGTCGGTACTTCGGTCGGTAAAATTGATAAAATATGTTAAACCGTCCAATTGACGACCTTGATATCTTTATTTTTTCAACAAGGTTGATAAAATGCTTTATAAATAATTGCTGTATCTGTATTTTGTTTGAAAAATGTGAAGAATTTAAAATAAAACTTCAACTAAATAGTTAATTGAGAAAGAATAAAGTATAAATAACATGAAATTAAGGCATAAACTATTTACAAATGTATATTTACATGTATTAAAACTGGCATGAATACTGAATGCAATAAAATATAACAGAATAAAATATGACACCGTACATTTCGTTAAGAGATGTCAAATTTGTATGTGTGTGTGTGTACGTGTATGTTTGAGTATGAGTTAATGTGTGTGTCTATGATTATGTATGTGTGAATGTTTACGTGTTATGTGTGAATGTATGTGTGAATGTGTTTAACTACTTTTCATCTAACCTTTTCTACCTTTCCAACAATTTCCAGTGAACAAAACTCTCAAAGGTCTAAAGATATGATTCGATCATACATAGTTGAGGAAAGTTTATATATATATATATATATATATATATATATATATATATATATATATATATATATATATATATCTGTTTCCCTTCCTCTGTGTGTGTGTGTGCGTGTGTGTATGTACGTTATTTGTATATAAAGATGCATGTGCACATGCGTATGTGTACATATTATTAATAATTTTAGTGTATGTAAAATACAATTGACGTCTTGTTTGTTTTGAATTGATTTGTATTGTATTGTATTGCATCTGTACAATATTTTTTTTATTGCATAAATTAATTAAAGAGGTTAGTAGAATTTGCTTATAAGTTATTGATTTTCGTTTAATTATCTAAAAAAGAGTAATAAAGAGTAAATAAATAATTTTTATTTAGTTTAATTACGTCTTAGTTATTTATACTAATAATAATGAAAGTATAAACATACTACAACTTCTATTATAACCATATAAAAATAAATAATAATCATAATTTTAACGTTTTCATAAAATAATATTAGTTTTTCTAGCTCTTAAGGCCAGCAAGCACACGCATGCAAACGTTTATAAAACCAATTAACTCTAGTGGGAAAACATCGATTTGTCACGCTCCTATCTTTCTTCCTCTATCTCTCTTTCTATTTCTATTTCTCTCTCTATTTCTATTTCTCTCTCTCACTTTCTCTATTAGTTATGAGTTTGATCACACCTGTAATAACTAACTAGTCATAAAATTATTTTCACAATGAATTTGATTGTCAACTAATTTAAAAAAAGAAAATGGTTTTATTTTATCTAACGCCCCCTCTCTCTTTCTCTCTTTCTTTCTCTCTCTCTCCTTTCTATCTCTCTTCTTTCATTCCTTTCCTTCATCTTTCTCTATCTTTTCATCGATATGGAATGGTCACTTCAGCGTGTATTATTGATTGAAGATAAGCAGATTATACGAAAGAGATGTTTAAAATGTGAAACCTTTGAATGTCTATATGTGTGTGGTGTGTGTGTATGTGTGTGTGTATATATATATATATATGTGTGTGTGTGTGTGTGTGTGTGTGTGTGTGTGTCGTGGACTGTATTTGCCCTATCGTTTAATTGGTTCACCTGGCTGGCTTACTTATTAGCATAAGTTAATTAATTGTGAGGGAAATAATTCAATATAATTAAATTTTGAATACAATTTTCATCATCATCAACATCGTCGTCGTCATCTTCATCATCACAATCAGCAAGTTCATTAACTTATATAGGTTTTTTTTTTAATTTTCAATTGCTGAACAATTTCATGTTTGTATGTGTGTCTCTGTATGTGTGTGTGTGTGTGTGTGTGTGTGTGTATGTAGTAGGTTTGTATGCATGTGTGTGTGTGTGTGTCTGTGTGTATTTATACACGTGTATCAAAACATAAGTGTATTATGGAATAATGTATAAGACGTTATTCAATCTTCATGCTAAATAATTCATTATAATCCATTTACGTAATATTTGATCTTTCAACCGTAGATAAGTCGTTATACATACATACATGCATACATACATACATACATACATACATACATACATACATACATACTTACATACATACATACATACATACATACATACATACATACATACATACATACATACATACATACATACATACATACATACATACATACATACATACATACACACCCATAAATACATACATACACACCCATAAATACATACATACATACACGCACGCACACACGCACACATACATTCATACAAACATACACACAAACATATATATTCATATATACATACGTACAAACATACACACAAAACATACATACAAACATACAAACAAATGACAGATGATGAAAGCGTGCAAAATTTGGCATTCATTGTATCAGGAAATCAAGAAGATAAACAAGACCACATGCATACATACAATCATTCATTCATCTATTCATTCATTCATCTATTCGTGTATGTGTGTGCGTGTGTGTGCTTGTGTACGTGTGCGTGCATCCTAGTATAAAACCAATAGAATCGGTCACAACCGATCGATTAGAATCGAATAAATGGTCTCAATTCTGACATTAATGTTAGTAGTGTTGAACTCGATTTTATTTTTCCTCTATTAGTGTTATAGCTATTATTGTTATTATTATTTTATTATTATTTATATTACTTGTATTTACAGTTACTTATTTCCAGAATACATCAAATTTTATAGAATAAAGCGAACAACAACAACAACAATAATAATAATAATACTAACAACAACAATAACAGCAAAAATAGTAATACAACAACGAAAACATTATCAACAACTACTACAACAACAACAAAAACATTATCATCATCAACAACAACAACAACAAAAACATTATCATCATCAACAACAACAACAACAAAAACATTATCATCATCAACAACAACAACAACAAAAACATTATCATCATCAACAACAACAACAACAAAAACATTATCATCATCAACAACAACAACAATCTTCTCATGAAGCCAAACCCCCAGTTCGCTTATTCCATCATCTCGATCATCATCTCGATCCATCGCATCACGTCTCATTCATTTTCATCGAATACTGATTCCAGAAAA
>NW_008704785.1:1553089-1573470 GCF_000326865.2 Helobdella robusta
ATGAGTTATTTTTTTTCTGTTTTAACATTTTTTTTTCTTAAGTAACTTTCCAATTAACTTGTACATTTATTACAATTAAAGTGTTACTACTACTACTACTACTACTACTACTACTACTACTACTTCTACTACTACTACTACTGCTGCTACGGTTACTACTACTACTACACATACACACTATAAATACACACCGACACAAATACACACACACACATACACACATACAAATACACACACACACACATACATACATACATACATATAGTACATACATACATACTTACTTTTACTATGACTACTACTACTGCTGCTGCTGCTGCTGCTACTACAACGACTACATCCACAATACTTACTCCATTAACAACAGTCTGTTACCAAAAAAAACATACATATAGATAAACAATAGTAATTGGAGAACATGCCTCTTCTCGCACTCGTACCAGCCAGCGTACGACACCATTCAACTGTTTAGGGATAAACTGGCCAGGGATAGATCATGCCGAAAAGCCTATCTGTCCCGCGAAAAACTTAAAAAACTTTTTTTGAAAAAGTTGTTTAAAAGTAAACTGCAACAACAACGACGACAACAACAACAACCACAACGACAACAACAACCACAACGATATTGTCAACAACAACATCACCAACAGTTACTATTACCTCATCAACAACAACAACAACAACAAAAACAGCACCTATTACCATTATTACGTCACCAAAAACAGCAGCAACAACAACAACAACAACAAAATGAACAAAAACAACTGCAACTACGATATAAGACATCATCACCGTCCTTCACAGACACTAATAATAATGATAATAAAAAGTTTCTGCCATTTTGGATTATGTTTCCCTCCGAAAATTCAAATTCTCTTTCCGGATTATACTTACCAAAGACTAAAAATAGGCTGAAAAAACGTTTCGGAAGTAACGATGTACCTGAAATTATATCAGGAAACCTTCAAAAGAATGAATTTGAAAACTTTGCTGATAATATTTTTAAAAAATGCTACCAAAATGTTTATTTGGCTTTCACCAAAAGCGGAAAAGCTAAATTATCAAAGACTATAAATATTGGCAGAAATGCTATGCTCATTATAAAACGCTCAAATATGTGAATTTTATTTTTATCTATGCTACTTTGTAATTTATTATTTTTTGTTTCAGTTTAATGTTCGTTCTTTTGTGTAGTATTCGTGTTAATTTATTTCTTCGTTCATTCATTCATTCATTCATTCATTCATCCATTCATCCATTCGTTCAAATAACTTCTCAACTGATTAAGATTCGATTGCGATAATGTCATTAGCTGAAAATTTAAAAATAATTGAAAATGAAATTTAATGTAACACATAATGTAACAATTACAGTCTTGATGTAATTAATGTGATTTGATTTTATAACGTTGAAGTTATTTAATGTAATGTATTGAAATGTAATGTAATGTTATGTAATGATTAACCCTATGATCCCTTCTTTATGTCAATTTATTTTTAATTTTTACTACTACTATTACTACTACTACTACTACTACTACTACTACTACTACTACTACTACTACTACTACTACTACTACTACTACTTTAACTACTACTACTGCTAGTGCTACTACTACAGCTACAACTACTACTACATCTCTTACTGCGGCAACTACTACTACTACTACAAATAATAATAATTGTTATCATTTTCATAACAGTAATTATAACAATAGATAAATAAATTTATTTATTTATTTATCTTTGTTAGTCACATACACGACTAATATACACAACAACAAACACACAAAAATGACGTCACGGATGTACAAAAAAGTAAACAACCTAATTTAAAACACGCAAGACCTTTAATTATTATTTTAATAATTTAATTAGTTGATTAATTAAATAATTTAAATTAACATTATAAAAAAAATAAATTACTTAAGATTAATTAATTATTATGGTAGTAACATTTGAACGGTAAGTATTTGAAGTATAACTACTCAAATTTTTATAAGTTTTTCCAATAATGTAACACGACACACACACACACACCACACGCACACACACACCACACACACACAAACATAAATTATTATTTGCACTTTCAAGTCTTAAAACAATTAAAAATCATACATCCTTCTATATTTAAACATGATCATTTATCTAAACTAAAGCGAAGAAAGCGCAATGAAAAGCGAAAATTTCTCGAACTTGATGGCAAAAAAACCGAAAAAACCCCGCGGATCCTCGATGAGTTCGCGCCGAATCGACCGATACTTTGCCGAGGCTGAACTTGCTAGACCGGCCGGTAAAATGGATAAAAGTGCCATCACTTTTTTGCAAAACTACACTAAACAACCAGGCAATGACACTGAACTCGAATCGGAAGATTCGGAAACCGAAGAATTCGACGAATACTTGCCGAGACCGAAGAAACGTCTAAGAAGATCGACCAGTGTCAAGTTCCCACATCCTAGAAGGCAGCAGGAGCAACAAAATCAATACGCCGAGTATGAATACCGTAAGTTAAGATGGCAATCATTTATTATTATCATTATTGTTAATTAAAATTCATTATTTTATTACTATTATTAGTTGATTATTTACAATTCTTTTTGGAATTCAACCAAACCCAGGCAGACCCAAGCGCGCACATTTCAACTGGACAAAGGTGAATTTTATTATGAATTATATATATAAATAAATAATAATAACTACACACGCACACACACATATATAAACTTACTCACACACACACACTCACACACACACAAGGAACTGCGTAACAACAGCAGTAGTGCCAACAACAACCAATGGGAAGTGACGGAGGAGGAAGTGGAAGAATACCGGAGGAGAAAAAGGATGGAGAAGGAAGAGGCTCTGGAAAAAGAGGAGGAGTCCAATGGATCACCCTCTCTGGCGACTACTGGACTTTACATCACTGCTGCCTCTCTTTTGGCTGCTGGCGTCACCATGGCTATCGTCAAGAATAAAATCTTTTTTTAGTTTTGCGGATTGAGTGAATGAATAAACGAATGAATGGTTGGATGAATGAATGCATGAATGAGTTGACAGAGAAACCATTTTTCATTCGACATTACTGCTACCATTAAAAATGCAAACTTATTTTTACAAAAAACCGTTATATGTTACATATCTATAAATAAAGGAATACACACACATACATTCATACACACACAGACGCACACGCACACACACACAGACGCACACACACACAGACGCACAAACCTACACATACAAACTCGATTATATACGAAAAATTACTTATAATTGGACCGAACTTTTGGGAAAAATTTGAAAAAAATGCAATCTTGTTCTAGAAACTTAACATAATTACAAACCCAAGTTACTCAATTGTAGGAAACCATTTCAATTTGAAACCGTCCAAAAACGCGAATAAGACTGCCAAAACTGACATAATAATTTATGTTTTTAACCGCAACGGCCGAATATTTCTTAAATAAAATCTTGCTTTGAAATCAAATTCACGCTCAAGTAAGCGAAGAAAGTCTGATTTGACAAACTGTAACACTACTTTTTCAAGAAATAAAACGTGTGGATATGTGAAACTTACACACAAACTCACACACACACACACATACAAAAATACAAATCTTTGCCAATAATCATAATCATCATTGATCATCACGATTAATCTAGAAAGACTCATCTAATTGAGAGTCCTCAAAATGATTATTATTATTACTATTGTTATTATTATTATTATTATTATTATTATTACTATTGTTCTGAGATCTGTTTGACTTGCACGTGTAGAGAAAACACGTCAGAACGTCTTTCTGGTCAACTTGAATTTTGCTGAAGTGCCTGGCAACAATCTGTTTTTGTATATTTGTTTGTACGTGTACGCGCACGCTCGTATGTATGTTTGTATGTATTTATGTGGGTATGTATGTTTGTATGTACTGCACTGTATATATATATATATATTTATAACAAAAATTATCACAGAAAACACAAAACAATAATTTTTGAATAAAATAATAAGCACATTCACAAACACACACACACACAGACTAACATCGGCCAGCTGGGCCTTATTACATCCTGGCTTTGAAATTAATTTAAAATTTCTTTTGTACCTCCTAAGTAGACTCAAAGGTAACATCAAAAAGTTAATCTGAAATGAAATTTAATAAGAAAATATTAAATTGATAAATGGATAAAAATAATTTTTCATTTAAGATTTCATTTAAAATTAACCAAAATTATACATATAATTAATGATATTATTAATGCTTACAATAACAATTATATTGTTAATAATAATAGAAATCAAGGTCATACATGCATACAGACATACTTCCGAATGGCTGGTTTTGTCATTCGAATATGTCACATCCCTATTATTATGACTATTATTATTATCATTATGATTATTATTATCCCTTGATTTTTGATGTTGCTGGTTTCTATAGTTCTGGATCATGTTCTTGTGGTGCTCGCATATGTACATCTGACTCACCTATTATTTATGTATTTGATTTAAATTTTGCCAAATAATCATTTAAAAGTTATAAATTGAAACCTAATTAGTATCTAAATAGTCATAAGATCAGACAATAATATAATATTATTATGACTATAATTAAGTTTTAATTTTTAAAAAATCAATAATAAAACTAAAAAATTACTAAAAACGCAATTATCTACCCCGGGGTCTACAACAAATTTCAATCTTTTTTGCTGGACTGTCTTTTGAATTCTTTTATTGTAACAGGCATTACCGGCCGGCCGTACGCACCTAACTCCTGATTCTAACAAACAGCATGTAGTAGTGGAGCTATTTTTCCGTCTAAAAAAGTCATTGTCCGTATTGTTAGACGACAGCATTTTTTTGAATTTATTAATTATATAATTTAAAATATTTTTTGTGATTTAAATTTTTTGTCTATCACTAACTAAATCATTCAATCGTAAACACTTTTATTTATTTACCATAAATAAAATAGGTTAAAAGTTTACTTTTAAATCAAGATTTAAATGTAAGTATATTTTGAAGCGCTTTCTTTAACAAACATGTTCAATGGTTCAATAATATCTATCCTATTCTTGGAATAAATAATACTCTTGTTTTTGTTTACAATGCTATGTTATTTGGCAAAATAAACAATAAAAAATTGTATTACCCTTTTTATATTTTTCATGTTGTGTTACTTTGATCTGTAATATTAAAAAGAATAATATTTAACGCAAAAAATGGTAGACCATTATAAGCATTTTTCCCTCCTTAATATCATCATTTATTTTTCCAACATCAAAATAACGAAAGGAGAGTTCAAAATGGAAGATTCTTACGTAGGTTGCTACCGAAACGTATATCCAACTAAGACGAAACCCTCGGTATACAACGTGCTGGAATGTGTGGAGTTTTGCATTGGAGAGACCAGCAACATGATTGCATTGATCTATGGTAAAAAATGTAGTTGCATTGATAGATTGGATTCAGCAGTGGCTTCCTATCGCTGCGATATTCCATGTAGCAACAACGACACGTGTGGCGGCGGTAGGGTGTATTCCGTTTACAAGGGCAAGCCTCGAATAATGCACGATGCTTTCTTCGGCACTGACAACATTCAGCAGGCTACTGTTGTGAATAATTTGCCGCACTTTTATTACTTAGAAATGTGCGCACATATCTGCTTAGAATTGAACTTGTCATTTTTTCAAACTATGAAAGATAACAAGTGCACTTGCCTCGATGCATATTCATACCTCGTTCCTCGCCGGACTAAGACAATATTGTGCAGCACGACATGCAACAGCGACAAGACCGAGATTTGCGCTTGCCACTTCAAGGGACTAGACACGTTGCCGGTAATTTTTTCGACTCGATTTCAGTACGATTTCCAGAGAGGCAAGTCCATTTATTCCCACTGTAAGGAGAAATTTTCAGAGTCGTTTTTGCCATGTCCTCCCAGCGGTTGCCAGGACGGTTGGAAAGGTGGGGCATGCATCGAAAGAGACTGTTCTCGAAACAACGGAGACTGCGGTCACGAGATGAAGTGCGTTGAGGTAGTAATAAACAGTTACGAATACGTCGAATGCGTCTGCCCTTACGGCACCGTAAGAAACAAATGGAATTTATGCGAGGTCTATAGGGAGAACATAGCAATTTTGAAACCATCAAACATGAGCTCGGTATTTCAGAGTGCCTATAACAGAACGAGTTACGGAGCTAATTATATAAACGACAATGTTTATGACGGCTTCACTTACTCCAAAATTGCAGATAACAAAAATGGGTGGATATCTGTGGACCTTACAATGCTTTACAGCGTAGGATTTGTAAGAGTTTATAATAAAATTTGTGAATCTGAAGCAGAATGTAGAGCTCTGGAAAAATTCATAATTAGACTCAACAAATCATTCGAACCGTTCAAAGGCGATTTTAGTAGTTTCCTCGACACATGCGGACACGGGCCCAGCCAAGTATTGCAGGGCGGAAATCCCATGGTTGTCATCTGCGAGAACTTCGCTCTTCGATCAAGATACGTCATCATTCAACAATCTGATACCTCAACGGATTTTGGAAAGTTGGCAGTGGCCGAATTAGAGGTCTACGAAGTCGGTTGTGACATTCTGAACGGGAGATGCAAGAAGAGTCAAAAATGCATGGATATCGTTGAACAATTTACGAATGTCGTCAGATGCCGTGAATGGGATTCCGTCCGGAACATTTCCAAACCTTTTTACGGATGCTTCGAGAAGGTGGATGCAGAGTACGAGCACGATGAGTACGGCCTCTCCTATGAAGCCTGTAAGAAAGTCTGCAATCTGAACAAATTCATCCTATCTGTTATGAAAGCTGGCATTAAATGCTCTTGCGGCAATAATGTGAGGGTGTACGACCAACTCTCGAAAGAACTCTGCCGGTCAGGTGACTTTCAATCGAATCTGGTCTTCTACACGTGTTTCACGGACCGCCGCGGCTTCTGTAACGATGTCTCAAATGATTTAGAGACCACCGTGGCCATCAGTTCCCACACTAACAGCAGCAGAACCGACGTAAAACTCATCGTCATCGGAGCATTAAGTGGGTCAATTTTTGTGATGTCCGCTATTTTTGCGGTGGTTTCTACGATGAGGAAGAAGAAGAGAGATGAGGAAGATGAGAAGAATAAAAATGAGGAAAGTGAAACTGAAGACGTGAAAGTGGACGTCATCTCGATGGATACCATCTCTGTTGATAATGTTTCCCAACTAGGCGACTCACAATACGATTGAACGCTCGCGTGTGAAATTTTAAAGAATTTAAATTGCCAAATGATAAATTCAATCTAAATTAACGTAAAAAATTAACTTTTTTAATTACGAATTCATTTCTCGGTAATAAATTTTCTTGCATTGTATTTTAACATGAAGAAAATTCTCAACTGCAATTTATTTGATTTAATTTTGGCATTTATATTTGGCAGAAATAAAAAGTTTTTATATATTGTTGCCTGGCATTCAATTCAAAGTGATTATTATTAATTAGTAAATTGAATCTAAACAAATAAGAGATAGTTTCCAATTAGTATTGCCATTTGTTAAGAAGAAAAACTTATATACGAACATTTAACGAACGAAATATTTTAGTTTTCTTGCAATATTATATAATATCCAACCCTAAAAAACTTAAAATATTGAAGAACATATTTAAGGATATCTCAGTAAGCCAAAACGCAAGTTTTGGCTTTCAGATGCGCAGTGCAAGACGTCGTCTTATCGATTTATACACAAGAACTATACAGAAACCTCCCACACACCACACATACAAACACACACACTTGCATACTTAAAGATACTTATGTATTACAAACATATATGTATGCCTTGTATTTTAAATTGTATTGAGCATGCACTGTCCATACACGCAGTTTTTATTTAGTTGCACCGTTCGTACAAATGCATGCATGCATGTATGTATGTATGTATGTATGTATGTATGTATGTATGTATGTATGTATGTATGTATGTATGTATGTATGTATGTATGTATGTATGTATGTATGTATGTATGTATGTATGTATGTATGTATGTATGTATGTATGTATGTATGTATGTATGTATGTATGTATGTATGTATGTATGTATGTATGTATGTATGCATGTATGTACATACATACATCGTACCGTATTGTATAAATATATGTATGCAACATGCACGCTCGAATTGCTCGAGACAGGCATTTTTTGTCGTATTTTAATTCGGTCTTTAAGTCTCATTTTTTACATACATACATACGTATATACATACATACGTACACACGCATAAACAAACAAACATACAAACGTACACACACACACATACACGTACACGAACGTACATACAGACAGACATTAGCATCCATAATAACGATGTTCACAAAAAAATTACGTTCATTTATGAAAGGTCAAGATAAAAAAATGAAAGATAATTCGCCTAAGAAGTCAGAAAAAAATGGCTGTTTTTGGGGCGGCTTTGGGGCTGAAAAAGAGGGTATAAAAGGGAGTTTGCGGGGTGAAAAGAAAAATTTAGGGGGTGGAAAAAGGGGTAGAAAGGTGGGTAGTGTAGTACTCTCTCTACCCTGGAATATTCAAATGACGGTTCACCATTCGCACCAGGACTTGCAAAGTTTGATTTTTGCGAAATTTTCATTTGTTAGTTTAATTTTTTTAAAAGCTTTTTCCCATGTTTTTTTAAATTAACTATATTAAATGAATGAATATTAAAACGCTAAATATATATATATATATATATATATAATAATTGTATATATATATATATATATATATATATATATATATATATATATATATATATATATATATATATATATACCATTTATATACGTTTCTGTGTTTAACTCAAATAATAATTAAGATAATTGCTTTGCTATGAAAAAATAGCTATAAGAACATAGAATATTAATAATAACAACAATAATTTTAGTTATAATAATAATAATTATAATAGGAATAATTATAGCTATAATAATAATAATTATTTTTATTAATTACGTTCGAAAACCTATTGTTAGTAGTTAAAGCCAGGCTTATAAGGCAGGTAGGTATATTCATAAATTTCAACTTTACGTTCTCAGTACCTTTTTGAAAAAACTTATTTTCACTTATTATTGTTATTTTGTTATTATTATTATTATATTATTGTTATTATTATTTTATTATTATTATTTTATTATTATTATTATTATTTGTAAAATTATGAATGACCAAGTAGCTACGAGATTGAAAGGTTGAAGTATAACCGTTATTATTGTTAAGCACACACACACGCGCACACACACGCACACATACACACAAACGAATATCTAAACAGATAAACAAGACGACGTTCAGAGAAAAACATTCACTAAATGGATTAACTCCTGTCTAAATGTACAAGTTAATAATTTATAATAATATATATAATGACAATTATAGTAATAATAAAAACATTATTATTACTATTAATTTATTACTAGGGCAGATCATATGGGGTTGTGGTTGATCTATTCGATGACATTAAAGATGGAGTTTTGTTGCTGAATCTCCTGATGACTCTATCCAACGAAAAGCTGGTTGTTATTATTGTTATTATTATTGTTGTTAATGTTATTATTATTATTGTTGTTGTTATTTTTTGTTGCTTCTTTTGTTGCCCGTGTTCAACAAACTTGATAAGTGAGCAGACAAATGAACGAGAGAATGAACCAACAGACGAACAAATGAATCAATGATTGGAGAGTGATTGAAGAAATGAAAGAGGGATAGACCGAATGAAGGAATTAATGAACGAAGCAACAAATGACTGATTGAACGAACAAATAAAAAAACAAACGAATGAATGAATAAATTTCCCACAAAACAGCCTATCGAAAAAGGTGACAAAAATGGAAAGACAAAACGAATCCATCACATCAGTAACATTGGCACGGCTTTAGCATATCTCAGGAATAAACAGGTAGAAACATATTAGTAGTAATTGTAGTGGCAGCAGTAGTAGAAGCAGCAGCAGCAGCAGTAATAATATTATTATTATTATTATTTTCTGACAAAAGATAAAACTCGTGAACATAAACGCTTCGGACGTTGCAGATGGCAAGCCTTCAATTGTTCTTGGACTCATTTGGACCATCATTCTTCATTTTCAAGTAAAAAAAGTTCATTTGTCGTGTGTGTGTATGTGTGTGTGTGTGGTGTTGTGTGTTGTGTGTGTGCGTGTATAGTTGGTACATGTGAGAGTTGATTAGAAGAAAATTAAAAAGCTTAATAGTATGTATTGAAATATCAATAATTGCAACAATGAAAAGATTGAAGAGTCGACAAAACTGTTGAAGTCTCCAAAGCAGAAAGCTGTTGAACAGCAGCCACAACAGCAGCCACAGCAGCAGCTAAAACAGCCACAGCAGCAGCCACAACAACACGCAAAAATTACTTTAACAAAACCGGCAACAACATCAAAACCATTGGCGAAATCTATTGCTACTTCGGACAAAGAACCTAAAGAGAAATTACTCAGTTGGATAAATGAATCTATAAGCAAGTCAGAAAATTTTTCTGCGCTATATAAATGAATGAATGAATGAATGAATAAATGATTAAATAAATAAATAAATGAATTAATCAATCAATGAATAAACTATAGAGTAAAAAACGAATAATTTAATAAATGATTTAATTAATTCCACTCATACACGAAAACCAAGAAAATATGGATTAGAAGTTAAGGATTTCGGAAAAAGTTGGCGAGACGGAATTGCATTTAATGCACTTTTACACACACTGGACCCCCACGTTGTGGACATAAAAACTGTTTCCGGTTCGTCTGCTGCTAGTAGCGGAAAAGAAAACTTGGAAAAAATTTTTTCTGTGGCGGAAAATTTTTTTGGAATTCCAAAACTTTTAGACCCAGAAGGTTTGTTGATGTTTGATTGGTTGGCTGATTGGCCATCATTGGCTATCACCATCATCATCGTCATCATCGTCATCATCATCATAGTCGTCATTATCGTCATCATCATCATCGTCGTCGTCATCATTATCATCGTCATCATGTTACTTAGATGTTGATGTTGACAATCCTGACGAACGGTCAATAATGATATACGTTTCCAAGGTCATTGAAAAGGTCAACAAAGTTCGAGTTCAAGGTCAAGTGGGAATTCCCAATGGAATTGAAAGTAACTAATAAGAATAATGATACCGATAAATAATTTAGTTATCTTTATTTTCATTACTATATGCGATTTTTTAAAATTACCAGCAAACCGTTTGTCACTGAGCAACAACAACATCAACAACAACAACAACATCATTAACAACAACAACATCAACAACAACAACAACATCATTAACAACAACAACACCAAAACCAACAACAACAACAACAACAACAACAAAAGCAACTACAACAACATCAACAACAACATCAACAACATCAACAACAAAAATAGCAACAAAAATGTTTTAAAACTTATTGAAATTGTAAGAAATAGCAACAACAACAAAAACAATAATATTAATCACGATAATAATAATAGTAATAATAATAATGATAAAGAAAACGAAGATGGATTGAAAGAAATAAAGGTTAAAACGAATGCAGTGATTGAATGGACGACGTTAGCCTCTGTACTAAATACAAGCGAAAATGGAAACATTAAAAAATACAATAAAGTTGATACTACAACAACTACTGCTGCTACTACTTTTACTACCGCTGCTACTACTGCTGCTACTACTACTTCTACTACTGCTACTACCCCTACTACTGCTGCCGCTGTCGTTACTTCTTCTACTACAACAAACTACGATGACAATAATTACGCCTATGTTGGTGTTTCATACAATGCTACTGACAACCCTAGTGAATTTTTAAATACTAATAATAATGTTAATAATAATGATAGAAACAATAATGATAATAAGATGAATGACGTCACCGATGACGTAGATGGTGGCGGAAATAGATTAGAAGATACTAAATATGAAGAGGTCTACAGGTCGCTAAAGTCGAAATTAGTTCGAGAACTGGTGAAAATAGAGGAACTTATACTGGATCCTTTTAGGCAAGTGTCATTTTTCAATCATCATCATCACCACCATTTACAATGTCGTGATCGTTATCACGATCAACAACAACAGCCTCATCATCATCATCATCAACAACAACAACAACAACATCATCATTATCATCAACATCGTCATCTGATGTGCAATGTTTGCAAGAAAGACTTAGCCACTTTTGAGGTTTGTGAGTGCGAATGATTAGCAAATAATAACGCATTAAATAATAAAGAGAATTATACACACGCACGCACGCACACACACACACACACACACAATAGAATTTGAAACAGGAAACAGAGGAATTAGCCAAAGACTATCTAAACGAAATGATAACGATTTCCAAGAAATTTGATAACTCAAAATGGCTACACAGAGATACGAATAGTATTTCAATAAGATATAATTATGACAAAGATATCATTGAGGTTTGTTTGTATTTATATTATTATTATTATTATAATTATAATAATAATAATAATAATAATTATTATTATTATTGTTATTATTATTACATTAGGATATAATATCAAGATACAAGAGCGGTGAGAAAATAAGAAATGATTTTCTTTCATCCACTGAAAAACTCATTCAGTCAATCAATGATGATGATGATAGTATCAATAGTAATAATAATAATAACAACAACAAAAATAGTATCAATAATGATAACATCAACAACAGCAATGACGTCATCGTCAACAACAACAACAACAACAAAGAACTATACAATCAGATATTAATAGAGGATAATAGAGACAAAAAAAATGTCCCAACAACAACCACAACAACATCATCATCACCACCAAAAACAACATTATCATTATCATCACCAACAACATCATCATCACCACCAACAACATCATCATCATCACCAATAACAACATCATCATTGCCATTACCAACAACAACAACATCATCATCATCACCATTGGCTAAATCAGGATCATTATCATCAATAACTGCAGTGGCGATAATAGAAAATTTACAAGGAAATAACGGAAATGAATCATCCCAACATAACATAGATAAATTAGCAGAGGAAAACAAAAATAAAGTAGCAGAAAATCTTTACAAAGACAGCGTAGCAGAGAGTAACATAAACATGAAATTATTTAAATCTACGGTAATTATTAGTCTTTTGAAAAAGTTTAATGAAAAAAATGAAACGCTAAGTGAGTGCTTGGACGAACTCCGCGATCTAAAACACTACGTCAACAACAACAATAACAACAACAACAACAACAGCAACAGCAGCAGCAGCAACAATAACAACAACAATAATGACTTAGATGGTCTCGAAAACCTTCAAGAAAAGACGAACGTACGAGCGAACGAATTGAATGATAAATTCGAAAGGTAACATAACAATAATAACAACAACAACAACAACAACAACAACAATAATAATAACAATAACAATAATAAAAATAATCATAATCATAATGATAACGATGATAATGATGAGAATAGTTATGATGGTTAACGTTGAACGAACGAACACGAGTTTAATGCATACATACCTATACAGTATACATATCTATTTTTAACAGTAGCATTTTATTATTCTTATTATTCTAATTATTATTGTTATTAATATTAATTATTATTATTATTATTGTTATTATTAACTTTTTATTCAGTCTGGAATGCAAGTTAAATGGGCTATTGGAAAAGAAGATGGAACTGACCAATGAAATTGCGACTCTATTGGATGGAGTGAATGACGATTCCATTTACGGTGACGTCATTAGTAAGGTTTGAATGAATGAAAGAATGAAAGAATGAGTGAATGAAAGAATGAATGAATGAATTATTGATTGATTGATTGAACGAAAATGTTTGAATTTATCAGCGTAATGCTTGTTTTAAAATCAGATCCTACTCATAAAAAAGTTTAGTTACAATTGCTACTACTACTGCTACTACAACTACTACTACTATTGCTACTACTACTACTAATACTACTACTACCACCACTACTACTACTACTACTACTACTACTACTACTACTACTACTACTACTACTACTACTAATACTAATACTAATACTACTACCACCACTACTACTACTACTACTACCACTACTACTACTACTACAACAACAACTACTACTATAAATAATAATAATAATTTTGATGTTTTTCCATTAGAAGAAGACAGTTTGTTCGTCGTCAGCCAATCATGTCAAAGGAAATAGGTCGTCACGTAGTAATAATAACAGTAATAATAATAATGATGACGATAATAATAATAACAACAACAATAATAATAATAATAATGATAACAAAAAGGATGATATTTATAATAGTAATAGTGATAATAATAATGAGGAGGAGGACAATATTACTACTACTACTACTACTACTACTACTACTACTACTACTACTATTACTACAGCTGCTAATGCAGCTACCACTACCACCAATGTTACTACTACTACTACTACTAATAATAATGATACTAACAACCCATCATCATTTATAAAAGGCATTCAGCCTTATATCAGTAACTTGTTCAAAATTTTTGATTTGAAAAAAAATTTACTTGAGTCTGCTACTGCTACTACTACTACTACTACCACTACAACTACTACTACTACCACTACTACAACCATTACTACTACCACTACTACAAATACTGCTGCTAATTCTATTGCTGCTACTACTACAGCTACTGCATCTAATGCTACTAATTTTATGGCGAATGGCAGTACTAATACTAATACTACAGATTGCAATGGAAGAAATAATTTCACTACTGCTAGTCCTGCTACTATTACTACTGCTGCTGCTACTTCTACAGCAGCTATTGCTGCTACTTTTGCTGCTGCAGCTGCTAATAATAATAATAATAATAATAATAACAATAATAATAATAATGGTAATAATAAATTTTCTGAAATTGACTGGAACATGATGACGAATGCGAGAGCTAATGACCGTACAAAAAGCTTTTCCTTCGTTTCAAAGTAATCTTTCAATCGCTGTCATTGTTATTGTTGTTATTATTATTATTGTTATTATTATTATTGTTATTATTGACCCTCAATCAAGGTATCTTAAAAGAATTAAAGCAGATCGTGACGACGACGACGATGATGATGCTGGTAACGATTTCGCAAAAACTTTAAGTTTACTGGCATCAATGACATCAACAACAACATCAGCAACTACATCAGCAACTACATCAACAACAACAACATCAGCAACTACATCAGCAACTACATCAACAACAACAACAGCAGCAGCAACAGCAACAACATCAACCTCAACTGCAACAACAGCAGCAACATCAATAGCAACAACATCATCAACAACTACATCAATAGCAACAACAACAACAACATCAACAACAACAACAACAAACTCGGACAAAAACCTCAAAAACCTCGTCCCACTGCAGACGCTTATGTTAACGTTAATTGCACTTGCATGCCTTTATCCGCTTTCAAATAGAACATAATAATAATAATAATAATCATCATCATCATCATTATCGATAGCTGCAGCCTCATCATCTTTAACCACATTAAGTTTTTGATCAAGTCATTCGGCCAATCTAGCCAACTGTCCTCAAATGAATTATGCTAAATAATAATAAAATGAATTATGCTAAATAATAATAAAATGAATTATGCTATGATTATGCTATTATATTATGATTATGTAATAATAATTTTTCAAGATGCTCCTCTATATACGCCTGTATATTTTCATTTCAATTTCAGCAAATAAAACAGTAAAACGAAATACATATGGCTATCACTTCGGTATCATTATCAAAACCATCGTCATCATCATCCTCGCTGTAATCATTACCATAATTAGCCCCACCACCACCACCATCGTCGTCATCATCATCATCATCATATAGATACTATCAATGAACGACAGAACGAACGAGACGAAAAAAAAGAATAAAATGGAAAAAACAACAAATTATATTATTGCAATTGATATAACAGTATATATAGTGAATATATATATATGTATATATATATATATATATATATATAATACATTGATTGAGCTTTGAAAGACTTTAAGCATATAACTGACAATATATTTATGATACAATTAAGATTAATGAAAACGTATGTATGTGTGTG
This sequence comes from Helobdella robusta, assembly GCF_000326865.2. Taxonomy (NCBI): domain Eukaryota; kingdom Metazoa; phylum Annelida; class Clitellata; order Rhynchobdellida; family Glossiphoniidae; genus Helobdella; species Helobdella robusta. The sequence continues at coordinate 1,569,264 of NW_008704785.1, forward strand.
TGTGTGTGTATGTGTGTATGTATGTATGTTCGTACGTTCGTACGTATGTATGTTTGTATGTTTGTTTGTTTGTTTGTTTGTATGTTTGTGTTTGTGTGTTTGTTTGTGTGCATCAGTTGAACGCTTTCAATACCGTTTGTATTAATAAAAAAATGGTCTTAAACCTTTACAAAATTATTTGTTATTGTTAAGAATTGGAATGAACATGACACACAAACACACACATACATATATACACACGTACACAGACATACACACGCACACGCAATATATATAGAATAAACTCAAGTAAAAGCTTATTTGAGTGTGTTGCCGACGCAATTATTTTTGTTGATGTTGATGTTTTTATCGTTGTTGTTGTTGTTGTTGTTGATGATGTTGTTTTGTTGCTGATGTTGTTGTTGATGTCTTTGTTAATGATAGTGTTAAAGTAACTAAACAAAGCAAACCAAATTAAAATAAGGAAAGTAATAAAATATATATGTGAATAATTTTGAATAATTATATATATATATACATGTGTGTGTGTGTATGTGTGAATGTGTATGTGTGTGTGTGTGTGTGTGTGTGTGTGTGTGTGTGTATAACCACACGCGCGTTAAAATGTGGACAACAGAAATGGATATGAAATCTCCAAAAAATTGTAATGGTTTGTAGGTACTTGGGTTTGTCTGTATGTTTTTTGTATGCATGTATGAATGTATGTGTGTGTGTGCATGCGTGTGGTGTGTGTGTTTGTGTGTGTGTATGTGTGTGGTGTGTTTGTGTTTGTGCAAGTTGTCAAGCAGGAAAGGATGTAAAAATAAGCGCGCTGAGCAATTTATCAATGAAATGATCGAATGAATGATGAATGATTGAATGAATGAATGAACGAATGAATGAATAAAAGATGGATGGATGGAGAGAACGAAGAAATGAAAAAATGAAAAGCGAACTTTGAAATATTCAAAAATGTTCAAAAATCGCAAACTGTTAAAAAAAAACGAAAAATTGTCAGACAGACAGAATACGTTTTACGAATTCAATATAATTATAATAATTCTAGTCATAATTATAATAATTATAGTTATAATTATTTGAAAAAAAGAAAAAAATATATTTCTTCATTCCATGAAACATTTTGTATGTATGGATGTATGTGTTTGTTTGTTTGTGAGCGTGTGTGTGTATATGTATGTGTGTATGTGTGTGTGTACATGTGTGTTGATAAAGACAGTATTTGTTCATTCCATGAAACATTTTAAATGAATGAATGTATGTGTTTGTTTGTTTATGTGTTTATGTGTGTGTGTGTGTGCGTTTGTAAATGTGTGTGTATGTGTGTAAGTGTGATTTTCTAGTTTCCATAACAGTTTTTTAATCTTTCATCTTTTCTTCTTCGTTATCGTAACATGATCTTGGCGAATTCTGTTTGAATGTTTGTATGTATGTGTGTGTATGAGTGAGTGTGCGTGTGTGTGTATGCGTACATAAATGTGTTTGCATATCAATATTATCCCAGAACCATCTTTAATTAAAATAAATAATTCTGTAAGAATCTAATCTTGCAATTTAGAAGACCTTCCAATCAATTAACCAATCAATCAACCAACCAATTAATCAATCAACCAACCAACCAATTAATCAATCAACCATTCAATCAATCAACCAAACAATTAATCAATCAACCATTCAATCAATCAATAGATCATTTCTAATCCCAACCCTAACCCTCAACCAATCGCCAATCAGCCACCCCAGCACTTCTTGACCAATCACAGACCCTCGTAATCAATGGCTCCGTCTCCATTGATGTCAGCCTCCTTCATCATCTCATCCACTTCCGTTTCCGTCAATTTCTCCCCGCAACTCATCATGATGGCCTTGAATTCGTCAGCGTGAATCAGCCCACTACCATCCCGGTCGAAAATTTTAAACGCCTCGCGAATGTCGGCATTTAGATCGACCTCGACAAACTTTCGCGCCATTAATCTGATGAATTCCATAAAATCCACCGTCCCGTTTCCTGGATGGTTGGTTGGTTGTGATTGGTTTGTTGGTTGGTTGGTCGGTTGGCTGGTTGTTTGGATGGTTGGTTGGTTAGTTGGTTGGTTGGTCGGTCGGTTGGTTTGTTGATTGGTTGGTTGGTTGGTTGGTTGTTTGGATGGTTGATTGGTTTGTTGGTTGGTTTGTTGGCAACAATAACAACAATAATAAAATCAATTCTACTGATAATATTAATAGCAAACATAAAATTAAGAGTATTTAGAGATAAAACCATCAATTAAGCGTAAGACTTATCGTCGCAATCCTTGATTAATGTACAATGGTGGTAGATTTAATTAAAAGTGTACACACACACACACGCACACAAACACATACACACACACTAACACACACACACATATGTACGTAAATACATACATACATACACAGATAACACATTTTCATACATATATAAGTGAAAACTGATTGATCGATTTCATTGAAAAGTTATACACATACCCACACACACATACATACACACACACAAACACACATACCATACAAACACACCAATATACCAAGCAGAAATGATGGATTGAAGCTTATTTCGGCGATATAACGCGATGACATTTTTCAAAAACTTGACACGACACTGGACACATATTGAAAATGAAATGAACCAAAATTTGGATGGACATATTTTAGAGTGGCCACATGTGAACAAATGCTGTTTGTTTGTCCTTTCGTTTGTTTGCTCGTTCGTTTGTTTGTTCGTTCGTTTGTTTGTTCATTCGATTGTCAGTTTTCTACCAAAAAAATTTTAAACTCAAGGAATATTACTACCATATAAGCATGATCCTACAAAAAATAAACTCCTTAGAGAGTAAAGCTCCATAGAAAGTAAATTCCAAAGAAAATGATTCCATAGAAACTTAATTCCATAGAATATTAAGACCCCAAAACTCGTAACATCGTAATAAAAGTTGCACACGCATTGTCAATATAGAACATAACTGGAAATTTATCACGGGACCTTTTTCTCTCTCTCTTTTTCTTCCCCCCCCCTCCTCTCTCTCTTTTGTTCTTCATTCTCCCAAACACACGCTCCTTTCTTTTTTATTCTTCTTTTTATCTCATCATTTAATTTTTCAAAAAATTTAAAATTTTTTTCAAGCCATCCCATTTTACGTTATAAAATAAAAGTTAATGTCATCTACATAAACTTTGATTCGTTCAATCACTACCCTTTTCTTTCCTCTCTCTCTCTCTCTTTCTCTCTTTCTCTCTCTTTCACACACACAAACAAACAAACACACACACAAACACGCTTCATACGGAAAAGCTTAATGGATGGATTAGCGCCCGCAGAGCAGCAGTGAATTAAATATAAAAATACAGTTTTGTTCTTGTTATTGTTACTATTATTATTATTATTATTGTTGTTGTTGTTAATATTATTATTATTTTTATTATTATTTCTATTCAATTAGCAATTAGTTGGATGAGACAGGCTTCAAGGATTGTGTGTCCATTAAATGAAAACCATATGGATGGAAGATGAAGCTTGTTTGTTTGCTGAAGAGATAGAGAGGGACAGAGAGAGAGAGCGAAAAAGAGAGAAAGAGAGATAGAGAAAGAAAGAGAAAAAGAGAAGGAGAGAAAAAGGAAGAGAGAAACAGAGAGGATGACAAAATAAAAATGAATAAATGAAGTGGGAGAGAGAGAGAAAGAAAAAATTTTAAATGATATTTGTTTGCCGGCTGCCTGGGAAGATAGAGATAAAGAGAAGAAAGAAAGAGAGAGAAAGAGAAAAGAGAGAGAGAGAAAGAGAAAAGAGAGAGGGAGAAAGACGGAAAGAGAGAAAGAAAGAAAGAAAGAGAGAGAGAAAAAGAGAAAAAGAGAAAAAAGAATGAATAAACTAATTTACACAAAAAAGTAGAAAGAAAGAGAGAGAGAGAAAGATAGAGAAAAGGAGAGAGAGAGAGATAGAAGAAAAGAAAGTGAAGATTAAATGAATGAAAAATAAAAAAAAATTTTAGGAGAGAGAAAACATGATGAAAGAGGGGAAGAAATGAAGTAACAGAAGCTAAAAGAGAGAGAGAGACAGAGCAAGAAAGAGAGAATAATAATAATAATAACAACAATATAATAATAATAATAACAATAATAATAATAACAATAATAATAATAAAAACACAGAGTAACGTGAGAATTAATGTACAATATTTTCCATTCGATTCGC
>NW_008704785.1:1574851-1576134 GCF_000326865.2 Helobdella robusta
TCGTACATAAATGTGTTTGCATATCAATATTATCCCAGAACCATCTTTAATTAAAATAAATAATTCTGTAAGAATCTAATCTTGCAATTTAGAAGACCTTCCAATCAATTAACCAATCAATCAACCAACCAATTAATCAATCAACCAACCAACCAATTAATCAATCAACCATTCAATCAATCAACCAAACAATTAATCAATCAACCATTCAATCAATCAATAGATCATTTCTAATCCCAACCCTAACCCTCAACCAATCGCCAATCAGCCACCCCAGCACTTCTTGACCAATCACAGACCCTCGTAATCAATGGCTCCGTCTCCATTGATGTCAGCCTCCTTCATCATCTCATCCACTTCCGTTTCCGTCAATTTCTCCCCGCAACTCATCATGATGGCCTTGAATTCGTCAGCGTGAATCAGCCCACTACCATCCCGGTCGAAAATTTTAAACGCCTCGCGAATGTCGGCATTTAGATCGACCTCGACAAACTTTCGCGCCATTAATCTGATGAATTCCATAAAATCCACCGTCCCGTTTCCTGGATGGTTGGTTGGTTGTGATTGGTTTGTTGGTTGGTTGGTCGGTTGGCTGGTTGTTTGGATGGTTGGTTGGTTAGTTGGTTGGTTGGTCGGTCGGTTGGTTTGTTGATTGGTTGGTTGGTTGGTTGGTTGTTTGGATGGTTGATTGGTTTGTTGGTTGGTTTGTTGGCAACAATAACAACAATAATAAAATCAATTCTACTGATAATATTAATAGCAAACATAAAATTAAGAGTATTTAGAGATAAAACCATCAATTAAGCGTAAGACTTATCGTCGCAATCCTTGATTAATGTACAATGGTGGTAGATTTAATTAAAAGTGTACACACACACACACGCACACAAACACATACACACACACTAACACACACACACATATGTACGTAAATACATACATACATACACAGATAACACATTTTCATACATATATAAGTGAAAACTGATTGATCGATTTCATTGAAAAGTTATACACATACCCACACACACATACATACACACACACAAACACACATACCATACAAACACACCAATATACCAAGCAGAAATGATGGATTGAAGCTTATTTCGGCGATATAACGCGATGACATTTTTCAAAAACTTGACACGACACTGGACACATATTGAAAATGAAATGAACCAAAATTTGGATGGACATATTTTAGAGTGGCCACATTGTGAACAAATGCTGTTTGTTTGTCCTTTCGTTTGTTTGCTCGTTCGTTTGTTTGTTCGTTCGTT
>NW_008704785.1:1576184-1577345 GCF_000326865.2 Helobdella robusta
GGCTTATCGGATTTTTTTTCCTATATACATATTATGAGATCAATCAATCAATCAACCAATCAATCAACCAACCAACCATTCATTCAATCAACTAATCAACCAACCAATCGACCAATCAATGAACCATATTTGAAAAATATTTGCAAGGCTTGTTCAAACTCGAACAAACACTTAACTATAATCATCTACAAACAATTTCGAGATTTTAGTAAAGAAAGAAAAACACAATAGTTGCTTTTATTAAATCAAGAAATATCCAAAAATTATATAACCAAATTTAAAAAAACTAGAAACCAGTCAACATTTAATAAATAAGTAAATAAATAAATAGACATTATTAAAAAGATTGTTCAAAAAGGTAAAATTTAAGGCGACGACGAGAATAAAATGTAGTTTGTTTTGTTGGTGTGGGGCTATGAAGCAAAAACAAACACATCACAAAAAACTAGTAAAAAGTCGCAAGAATAGTAGTCAGTCACCTACCTACAATTAAATTACTCTCAGGGCCCTAGCTTACTTATAATCATTAACTCAACTCACCTACCTACAAATATGTTTTTCTACGTTTTTGGAATTTTACATGTTTTAGGCATTTTATTTTACACATTTCAGTGTTTTTATTTTACTTGAAACTTTTTAACTAATGTTAAGCCCTAGCCTACCTATGATTGTTCAACTCATCTCAATCCCTAACTTACCTAGGAATAAATTAAGTCTGGTAAAGAAAATAGAAAGTTGAAGAGAAACATAACAACGACACCGAATGAATGGATGTTGTGTGTGTATGTGTGTGTGTGTGTGTTGTATTGATGTGTGTGTGTAAATGTGCGAGCGTGTACTCTCCAAAAACCTCTTCACTCACTACGGACGAACCTCCATTGCACCGACCATCATTTGACACGCATCGATGGAATGAATTTGACCGGATACTGATAAACATTAAATTGAAAAAAAATTATTAAAATAAAAAACAAGCCATTGGAAAAAAAGACAACTTATCTTATTGAGATGACAAATTCGAGTACTTTCAATGGTACGATGGGACAAGAACAAATTTTCTTTTAATATTATCTTCAAATTGTCATCGGAACGATCATCATGAGACCACCATCTGAAACATGCTGACGCCCACCACAGCCCACCTCTCATCATTCTGTAGAC
>NW_008704785.1:1581117-1582679 GCF_000326865.2 Helobdella robusta
TTTAGAGTAGGAATTTAGAGGTGGAAAGAGATAAATTAACTAATTTGAGAATGATTGGATAAAATATTGAAGAGAATTCTTTAAGTAAATTAGAAGGAAGTAGATCTAGAGAACAGGTAGACGACATAGAATTAATAATTTTAGTTAGTTCTAAAAGATTTATTGGAGTAAATACAGAGAAAGATTCAGTAGTAAGTTTAGTAAAGTTATGAGAAGGAAAATTGGAATTAGATGTTCTTAAAGAAGTAATTTTATTCACAAAAAAGTCATGAAACTGTTGAGCAGAGAAAGATGAGTGAGAAGATTTTTTATGTAGAAGTTTAGATAGAACAGACCACCTATTTTTAGATGTTGAAGCAGATGTTATAGAATTTCTAAGAAAAGTAGAGTGTTTAGAGAATAGTAGATATTTATAATTAATCAATTCAGATTCATAGATAGAATAAAGAGAGTTAGATGGATTTAACCTATAGGCTTTCTCCAGTCTTCTAAGACTTTTCTTGGCTACTACACAAGCATAATCAAACCAAGGAGCCTTACGAGAATAGAGCCTATAAGTAAAAGATTTAAGAGGAATAAGCTTATCAAGAATAGAAGTAATGTAGATATTAAAAGCACAGACAAAATCATCATCAGAAAATAAGGTAGTATCAAAAATAGGTTCAGTAAGAGATTGAAGAAAAATATCTTTATTAAGAGAAGACCAGCATCTTTTAGAAATAGACATAGATGAATTTGAAGGAAGAAAATCTAATGAAAAAACAGATTCAATAAGAAGGTGATCAGAGTAAGGAACAGAGCTAGCAGAGATGTAAATAGGCTTAGAAAAAGATGAAGCTATAATAAAATCAATAGTGTTACCAGAAGTATGGGTAGGAAAAGAACAATATTGAGTTAAGTTAAAAAGAGACAAAATATCATTAAACCTACAAGTGTAAGAACATGATAAATTATTGAAGTGCAAGTTAAAATCACCAGAGATGTAGAAAGGAATAGAAAAAGAGTAGAGAGATTCAGCGAGTGAGTAGAATTCATCTAAAAATAAAGTGAGAGAAGAAGAAGGAGGGCGATAGATTACAGCAATATAGAAAGATAGAGAAGAAGAATTAAGAGATACAGCAAGACATTCAAAAGAAGAAAAGTGAAAGGAAGTATTAATGGAAGCAGTAAATAGAGATTTATAAAACAGACAGATACCTCCATAAGAAGAATGAGAAGATGATAGAAGATTTTTTGGAGGTCTAGAGAGTTCAAGGAAGCTGTAACCATCAGGAGTAGCAAGAATAAGAGAGGGAGAGTTAGAGTCCTCGTGCCAAGTTTCAGTAAGAGTAAAAAAATCAGGTAAGGAGGAAGAGATTATTTGATGGATATAGAGCCTTGGGCTCCAACTTAGTAATATTAATATAAAACTTAAACCCTAAATCTATTAATGAGTATGTGTTACAACGTAGCCTTAACCTACCTATTCATTACATTACGGTCCTAGCTTACCTAAAATTACAAAACTCAAGAGCCCAATTCATTGGCCTTTCGGCACCCACCCCACCACCTACGTAATGCCT
>NW_008704785.1:1584776-1637572 GCF_000326865.2 Helobdella robusta
TAGAAGTCCCTAACCTACCTATGTAACTAAATTACCTTATGCCCTAGCCTACCTATATAATAAATTAATTTTTAATTTCACCTACCTATGTTTCATTAACTTAACTCAAGACTCATGAAAAAGGAGAAAAAGGAGCAAAATAGAACATAACATACTACCACAAAAAACAAACATAATGTATGTATGTATGTATGTATGTATGAGCAACCGCTAAAGAACCCACCTAAAATTAAAAAAAATGCAAACATACAAACCACAGACAAACATATATAGCCGCGCAACTCTATATAAATCTATATAACTTTATATAATAAAATAAATAAAATTAAAAAAAATTAGATCAGGCAGACCGCTTCAAGCCTTAAGCGAGGCAGAATGCCTGATCTGATTTTCATGCTGTCTCAGCTCCTATTTATACTAGTTTCAACCATACATTCTCATCATTTCAATCATTCAGATCAGTAAAAAACTTTTTTAATGTATGTAGTACACTATTATACAGTCTTAACAACAATGCTAACCGTACTAAATTGACGTCAACGATCGAACGCCTTCGAAACATTCTGGTTGGCTGGTTGAATCTGCTATATTGCTTTTTATATAAACATATAATCTTATTAATTATTTGTATACATGGATTCTAGTTAATATATATATATATATATATATATATATATATATATATATATATACTAAAATTAATATATATATATATATATATATATTATATAAATTCATTAAAAAAAGCAGCAGTAATCAGTGCTACATATGTAGGCACGCAGTTCAAATTTTTCAGGGAGAATTCAAAATAGTTTGGGACCACTCTTTGCTTAACATCCAATTCCAAGCCGAGCCGAGCCAAGCTGAGCCAATATGCGTAGATTTAGAAGCGCTTTTATATTAAAATTTTGCTCGCTTTATATATAGTATATAAATTCATTATTGAAGCAACAGTAACCAGTGCTACATATGTGCGCACGCAGTTCAAATTTTTTTGAGAAAATTCCAAATAGTTTGAGACCACACCTAGCTTAACATCCAATTTCAAGACGAGCCAAGCCAAGCTGAGCCAATATGTGTAGATTTATAAGCGCTTTTATATTAAACTTTTGCTCGCTTTTTATACGAATATCCCAATATAACAAATTTTTCATCCTGATATATGATATTTGGTCAAATTTATTTGATAGGAATTGAATATAACCTTTATACAGGCTGATTAACTACCATCCAGTGAAATAACTACTGTTAACATGACGTCATTTCCCCCAACGATTTCGCAACGATATACCCATCCTATTTTATAAATTTTATTTGATGTTTTTTAATTAGTTAGGTCACAATCGTCATCATCATCGATATCGCAATGAAATCAAATTGAGAATTTTTTAAATTTAGAAAAAAGTATCTTTATTCATTTTATGATACTATTTTCTTCAATAAGATACTTTTTGAATTTTCTTGGTTACCGCGTTCACGCACGTTTTTCAAATTCCGTATGTAATTTACTCGTTTTTTAATTAAAAGAAAGTTTATTTGGGTATTTATTTAGTTCGTAATAAAAAAATTAAATTAAATATTATTTAATTTTGAAAATGGCGACTGCATCTGACGCTAATACTTCTACAAATTCTGGTGAGCTGACTGAAACAAGTGTAAGTTTTTTCAGTTTGTACTAAAATTTTAAATTGTAATAATTCGTTATTAATAATAATTAGAAGTTAAAATTAAATGTAATAAAATGTGTAATTTTTCATCCAGTTTTACTTTTTAGTTTTACATTTAAAATTTTTCAATTTATTTTATATATTATAAAATGTAAAATCTTTTAAGTTTAATTTTTAATTGTATTAATATGTTTAAATAAAAAAAAATCAAACTTCTATTTTTTTGAATCAGTCAAACAAAAAAATGTACACGTTACTGCCTGAGTATGAGTTGAGATTTGAGGTTGACAAAGCTGCTGGCTCTATTACCATTGAAGTTTGTGATTAATTTTCTATTGGTTATACTAGCTATATCAAATTTATTAAAATTACTATTAATTAGTGATAGTAAATTACACACTAACACTCAAACACATACACACGCACACACACAAACTCACGCACATAAATAGTTAGTATCAGGAACAGCAGAGTTCTTTGGCTCAGAATTAGTGAAAAAAAAGATCTACAAATTTTCAGTTGGGGCCAAGGGTGCCATCTTCACTTACGAGGGTTGTGAGTTGTGCGTGTGTGGTGAGGCTAATGAAGTCTATACTGCCAACAGTCCAATGATGATGATGTACGCAAATTTGCACGCTGGTCTTGATCAGATGAGGAAGAAGGCAGAAGAATCAATGAACAGAGGACCAAGGGTTTCTAGTTTTTTTCTGTTTTAGTTTTTTAGAGATAGTTTTTCTCATTTTTTTCTTTATTTTAGTTATTTAGTTAAACTTTCTAAAGTTTATTACATACAATAGAACTTTTTCTTGATAGGTTTTCAATTTTATCAAAATTTTTCTTCACTTATTCAGTTTCAATTGTTACTATTACTTCCACAAAAAAAACAAACCCAAATATTATTTTTTCGTATCTAGGTGTTGATAGTCGGTCCGACGGATGTAGGTAAAAGTACACTTTGTAAGATATTAGTGAACTATGCGGCCAGATTAGGCTGGACCCCCATTCTTGTTGATCTAGATGTTGGACAGGTGGAGTAATGATGATGATGTTTATGGTGTTGTTGCTTATTTGTTGGCTCAAATTTTTGCCATTGCTCTCATTATTTGTTGTTTATATGATTGCTAATAATGTTGATAAGGTTTAAATATTATTATCTTTTTTGAAATGATAAATAAATAAATATGATTAATAAATAAAAAATTATTATCTTATTTTAAAAATAATTTTTTACTTTATTATAAAATTTCAATATATTTCAGAACGAGATCTCAATTCCAGGAACTGTTGGTTGGTTGGGCAATCATCCAATCACATTTTGACTTTTTAGCCATCAACCAATCACATTTATCTTACATTCCAATTTCAAGCAACGAATCAAAATTGGCTTCACCAATCAACCAATCATATTTATTTCAAATTTTACCTGAAACTAATTCAATTTCATCGATCAGCCAGTAACTGTTGTATTTTCAACAATCATATAGTCAAATTTATTTCACATCCCACTTACAAACCAATCGAATTTCACTCACTAGCCAATTAAAATTCATCTGTCACCAATCAAACAATCGAATTTCACTCATCGGCCAAACAGAATTCACCTTTAACCAATCAACTAATCGCAGACTAACAGCCAACCAATCAGAGTTTCTTATTCCACCAATCTAAATTTCAGGGGCACTGTGTATCACACGTCCGGCTGACATTCAAAATGGCTACGACCTCGACAACCCTCTCGTGTTTCATTTCGGACACAAGGCCCCATCCGAGAACACGTCCTACTACAATTCACTAGTTAGTGTAATGGCCGAGGCCGTCAACTACCGATCCGAATTTAATAACCATTGTGGGTGATGCTCTCATATTTTACCAGATAGTTTTTGTTGTTCTGTTAATTTCGTCTTTTTACGATATCTTTAATTGATTGTTTGATAGATTTTTCTTTGTTTTTGCTATAAATAATAATAATAATTATTATTATTATTGTAATTATTATAATTTTTGGTCTTACGTCAGGTAACATTAGTGGGGTTATCATCAATACGTGTGGCTGGGTTAAAGGAAGTGGCTACGACTGCCTGAAGCATGCTGCCTCTGCTTTCGAGAGTAATTATAGAGTCAATTATATTCAATTAAATTCATAAATTTTATAATTATATCCATAATTATTGGTTTATAGTTAGTATTGATTATGATTTATTTATGATGTTCTCCCCCGACAGTTGAAATCTTAGTTGTAATGGATCACGAGCTACTCTACACGAAATTTCAAAAAGACATCCCTGATTTCGTTAAGATCGTTATGCTGCCCAAATCCGGCGGGGTGGGGACCTGTTATTATTATTATTGTTGTTGTTTTATTATTATTATTATTTGGTGATGAAATAATATTGCATGTCTTCTATCATCAAGTCTCTTTTCGATGTCTCAAAACTTTTGACATAACAACATAGCATAGCAAAGATTTGTAAAGGATTCCAAGAAGTCTAACTAGGTCCGCTGGGACAGGACCGCTCTGAGACTTTTTTTCAATATCCTATTTTTGCCAAGTTTACAGATGATAATTAATCATATTGAGAGTGATAATATTTTCCCCGTCTAGGTCGTTGAGAGGAGTCAAAATTTCCGAACGAACAAGAGATATACAAAGATAAAAAATTATTTCTATGGCGTTTCCGGCAATCTATACCCTCACACGTTCGAAGTCAGGTTTCAAGATGTCGAGATTTATAAGATTGGAGGTTTGTGCGTTAATTGATTGATTCATTGACGGATTTAATGACGGTTTGATTCGTATATTTATAATCTTTTTCCTCCCCACCACTTATAGCTCCTAAACTTCCGGACTCCATGCTCCCATTAGGAATGATCCCAGAAGATAACAATATGAAGCTGGTTCCTGTTACCATATGTAATAATTATTATTATTACTATTATTATTATTAACTATAATCTTTTTCAATTATTTTAAATAGCTGGCTCGTTAGAACACCACGTACTGAGTACAAGTTATGCAATTTCCAAGGAGGAAGTTATAAGAACCAATGTCTCTGGATTCGTCATTATGTGAGTTGGCAGCGCTACATAAATCGTTTGATTATAGTTTTTAATAGGCGCTAGTTAAATTATCGAAATATAATTTTACGCGTATAAATGATTGTTTCAGACACTCATTCAACAAATCGCTTGAGATTTAGTTAGATTAGTTGTAAGAAAGAACAGCATAACTTTTTGTCTACATTATAACTCAACCATAATTATTTTAATTATAATTAGTTATAATTGAGCAATATTTTTTTGGGCACATAGAACTAAAGTGGATACGGAAAGACAATTACTAACTCTGCTGTCTCCAGGACCAAGGCCTTTCCCATGGAACATTCTTCTGCTTATGGAAATTACCTTCATGGAAACATAATAATTATAATCGTAATAATAGTCATAATTATCGTCAAATTATAACCCTGAACTATATACTTTCCCCGCAATCGTGAAAATTAAAGCAATGAATATTATAATTTTAATTATTATAATTAAGTATAATTATGACCGTTATATTTATTTTATTAAATCGACACTCGCAAAGTCTGGTACCTTTCCGTGGTTTTAATTTTCACTAGTAACGGTTATAGCTTTTTTTGCTGAGATTAAATTGCCACATGGTTCTTTCTTTTCCATTATTCTATATATATATACGGTTTGCAAGTTACAAGGTATCTATTTAGGCAATGTTGGAGAACACGCCGTAAGATACTGTAACATAATAAGACACAAAACTCGTCTCGTGTCATCTTATTACACGAAATAAAAGATTTATCTTCATCACTTTAAAGAGAAAATATATGTGCTCAACGAATTGAAACAGGATTTTACTTTATACGTACCTTGTACGATAAGGTTTGAAAGCTTGAAAAGAAACATGACAAGCTGATCGACTGAATTCAACAAAATATAAAAATATATTTATATATACAACAGTATATGAATTTCTTCAACTTATTAGGTTTCCAAACGTATTAACAAAATTGTCGTTAAGATTTAATGAACTCCATCACAATCGTCCTGTCTCTTATTTGGTAATTTTAAGTTTTGAGGAATAAATAAAAATTCGTTTCCTATATGTTATATGGGTAGGTTTCGTTTCGTTTCGTTTGTGTATTTAAGTTTGTGATGCAACTCTTTCTAAACTTTTACAGGCGTCTTGAAGTTTGCTGACTAAATCCTAAAGTAAAGAAAATCATTAAAGGTTAAATAAGGTAAGTAAAATATAAAAGTTTTTGATTACGAACGCCGAAAATCGTAATGTGTAATGATGAATATCAATGAAAATAAACAACAACGGTGTCTGAGTCCTGGACAATTTCTAAAGAATTAGAAAAATAGATTAACGCGACTGAGATGTGGTTTTTGAGAAGAATTATGAAAATTAGTTGGACCTATCATACTTTGAATGAGGATGTATTAAAACAGTCCGGTTATGAAAAGAGGAAATTACTACAGATAATTCGACGGGGACAGTTAGAGTTTTTTGGTCACATAATGCGGAAGGAAAGAATGGAAAATCTAACAATGTGAGGTCCCTGTGTCACTTGTTGAATATCACCACATTTCAATTACTACAAAGTGTTAAAGATCGGGTTTTGTGGAGGTCGATGGTCGCCAATGTCCTGAAAGGATAAGGCACAAGAAGGAGAAGAATAATAACAAAGAATAGTAATAAATATTAATTATGCCTATGAATATAACCTGTAACTGTTCTTTGGTGCAAAACATCTTAACATTTTCTTCATCATTCTAAAAAGCAAAAATAATATATAGAGTAATAATAAAGAAATAATATATTAATTATAGACCTAATAAAAATAATTTTTTTACAACCATACTTGCGTATTGAGTTCTATTGTGAATACTGGCTGACCTATCTTACCTTGTGAGCTATTCTGTTGAAAAAATAATTATACATAATAATAATAATAATATAATATGATACTAAATGATAATAAAATAAAGAAAGAAAATTCATTTATTTTTAATTTTCCAAAATTACTTTTATCTGATAGTCAAGACTCCAGTTAACATCAGTTAGATCGGGATATGACTGGCCTATTCTTGAAATATTTAACAATTATTACAATAATTATAGATATTGTGATTATAAATACACATTTAAATTGATATTATTATATTATAATAGAAAAAAACTAGAAAAAAAGGTTTTATTACTTCGATAAGTTGTCTCTTAGATTGTTTTTTATATTCTTTGGTGCAAAAAAAATAAAACATTATTTGGTAAATTATCAATGTTATTAATGATAATGAATAGTATTACTAATGAATGACAAAAAAAGTATGAAAAGTAATGAAGCTAACTTTATAGCCATCACAAATTGCATCAACTCTTTCATTCTTCATTTTCAGATCTAACAAAAATTCCCTAATTTTGAAGAAAAAGTAACTAAATAAGATTATCATATTAAAACCACTGGAAAATAAATGAATAGTAACAAACACACTTAACTATTTTACATCTATATAGCAACAAATACTTAATTTTATTAAAATTAGATTGTACAACAAAGAAATTTAATTAGCTTATAATGAGATATTAAAACAAAATGTTTTATAATTTAAAGATGTAACTATAATAAACCATAACCAGAAAATATATTAAAAATTTTTAATAATTATTTATTACATATATAAAATTTCTTTATATTATAAATTAATTCTAGATACTTCATCTCAGATGTATGGGTATTATTTTTAGCACACTCAAGAAAGATACATGGGAGTGTGGAGTAGCTAATTTTGAGTGATAGTGGATTCAATCCTGCAATTGATGGCAGCTCTGAGTGAAAAAATTTGAGAAAAAATATTGTGAATATTAAAATTAAATTAAATTTAAAACATGATGAAATTAAGCAAAATATATTTAAATTTTAAGAAGATATAAATTAAAAAAAACTTTAAATCTAAAATTCTAAATTAAACTTTAGCAAACTAACTACTAAAGCAACCGAAAATTTGAAACATACACATCAAACAATGATACAACCCAACACAAAAACACCCACTTTCACTAATGGGATTTTCAACTAAAGTCTGACAGACGGACTGAATGACGCTAGGAAAAATTTTATCGTGAATATGATTTTCTTCATTTATATACATTAAACCTTTTAAAACATCGTCTGACAGTTCCATAATGATAAATTTAGCTGTGATTTATTTGAGGACCAAAATTTACAAGATCGTGTAAAAGTAAATTTTGTTAACAGATCTTTAAAAGTAAATCAGATACAAATATTTTAAAGGTTTTTTTTCTATGTTCAAGCCTGCTTGTATTGTCGACTGTGTTGGCTGCCTGTTTAAAAATAATAGTATTCCCTGAAATTAGTGAAAACTAAGAATAGGTTGGGATAAGCATTCTTTCTTTTTTTAGTTGTTTAGTTTAATTTAGGTTAGAGCTTAATAATACTTCAATTTTTTTGCGTTTTTCCGCATTACAACTTACACACCTAATTAATTTTGTTTAATTAGTTTAATTTAATTTAATAATAGTTAATTTAAAAATTTATTTTTACATAGTGAAATAGGAATACTGTTATGGCTGCTAAAAAGAAGTCAGCGTTACCCATAGAAGACAGTGATCAATTAGTAATTAGGCCTTTGGGGGCCGGTCAGGAAGTTGGACGGTCTTGTTTGCTACTGGAATTCAAAGGCAAGAAGATTCTACTCGATTGTGGAATCCATCCAGGGATGAATGGATTAGATGCACTACCATATTTTGACCTCATCCAGGATGAATTACAGAATGTCAATTTGATGTTGATCAGTCATTTCCATCTTGATCATTGTGGGGCCCTGCCTTGGTTCTTACAGAAAACGCCATTTAAAGTATGTAATTCACTCACTTACAATTTACTTAACTGTTTGTCAATCATTTATTTTTTCCTAAAAAAGTAAAATAAATATTCTGTTCATGTTATGCAAAAAAATTAATTAGTATTAGTTATTATTGAGATAGTTTGCACTGTTTGTCATAATGATTTTATTTTCATTTAACAGGGAAGGTGCTTTATGACCCATGCAACAAAAGCCATCTACAGATGGCTCCTCTCAGATTATGTCAAGGTCAGTAACATATCAGCTGACAAAATGCTCTATGTAGAAAAAGACATAGAGGAAAGCATGGACAAAATAGAAACTGTGAACTTCCATCAAGAAATTGACATCAGTGGCATAAAGTTCTGGTGCTACAATGCTGGGCACGTCCTAGGAGCCGCCATGTTCATGATTGAAATAGCCGGTGTCAAAGTATTATACACTGGGGATTTCAGTAGGCAAGAGGATAGGCATTTAATGGCTGCTGAACTGCCTAATGTCAAACCAGATGTCCTGATTGTTGAGTCAACATATGGAACCCACATCCATGAGCCTAGGGAAGAGAGGGAACAAAGATTCACTAACTTGATTCACAATATTGTTTCTCGTGGTGGTAGATGTCTCATTCCAGTCTTTGCTCTTGGAAGAGCTCAAGTTGCTTATTCCTCATTTTTTTTAAATAAATTCATTCTTTTACCAAATAAATGAAACCTATTATCGTTTTTAAAAAAAATTTTTAAAACGTTTCTTAAATTTTGTTTCCAGGAGCTTCTGTTGATTCTAGACGAATACTGGTCAGCCCACCCCGAGCTTCAAGAGGTTCCCATCTATTATGCATCATCACTTGCAAAGAAATGCATGTCAGTCTATCAAACATACATCCACGCCATGAATGAACGAATTAAAAAGCAGATTGCTGTTTCCAACCCTTTCATATTCAAGCACATCTCCAACCTGAAGAATGCCGACCACTTTGAGGACATTGGGCCCTCTGTGGTCCTGGCAAGTCCCGGCATGATGCAGAGTGGCTTATCAAGAGAGCTGTTTGAGTCCTGGTGTAATGATAAAAAAAATGGAGTTATTATTGCCGGATACTGTGTTGAAGGCACTCTAGCTAAACATATCTTATCAGAACCTGAAGAAATCGTCACAATGAATGGACAGAAGTTGCCTCTGAGATGTTCTGTAGACTATATTTCGTTTTCAGCCCACACTGACTATCAACAGACTAGTGAGTTTATTAGGATTCTGAAGCCAGCACACTGTGTCCTGGTTCATGGCGAGCAAAACGAGATGAGTCGACTGAAAGCTGCACTAATTAGAGAGTATGAAGATTCTACTGATTACAAAATCAATGTTCATAATCCAAGGAATGGACAGGCTGTTGAGGTGATTGGATTTGTTCATATTGTTTATGTTTCTTTTTCTTGACAAATTTTATTGGTTTATTTTCATTCATAGCATTTTCATCTTTTATTAATTATTAATCTCCATCATATTTTTCAATTGCAGCTGCTATTCAGAGGTGAGAAGCTGGCCAAAATAGTAGGGCAGCTAGCTGTCCAGAAACCGAAACAAGATGAAAAGATATCAGGTGTCCTGGTGAAGAAGAACTTCAACTACCACATCATGCATCCCAGCGACATTCCTAACTACACTGACCTCATCACGTGCAACGTGCAACAGAGGCTTAGTGTCCCATACAATGGTAGCCTAGCCCAGCTACAGTATCACCTTAATAAGATTGCCACAGACATAGAATTAATAAAGAGAGAAGCTACAGTTGAGACTGGTAAAACTAAACAGCCAGCAGCACCACAGATTTTAGTATTTAAATCCATATTAGTGACATTAGAGAAAAAAATGGCTGTCTTAGAATGGACTTCGAGTATGACCAACGATATGTTTGCAGACACTATCATCATGGTCATACTCAAGGCCGAGTCCGATTCCGCTATTCAGAAACTCGCAATCGAGTGTACAGAAGCGGATATAGAGAGTAAAGAGAATAAATTTAGTAGGAAGGCGGTGCAATTAATGATTGACATGTTTGGGGAGGAGTGCAAACCGACTATTGAACCTGAAGAAACACTAACCATGACCGTCGACGACTGTCCGGTGAGTATACATCTGAAGACTTTAAACGTGAAATGCTCAAATGATTTGTTGCATCAGATGATAACGACAGCCGTAACTAAGTTGAATCATGTTTTAACTGCGTGTTGAGATTTGCTGGGTTGATTTCTCTTCTCAAAAACCGCGCTTCTATATTTAACGTTTTTAAAAATTATTCATTAATAAATAGTCAACAACGTATTTGGTTGTTTCGTAATAAAAAAAAACATCGTATCTGCACGCTTTTTTATCTGCTTCAAATCCACAATAAATCTATAATCGCAGAAACTGTAAATTGAAAAATAAACTAAACATTAACTGAGCTAATTAAAAATTGCATGGCAAACATATTGCAAACGTTCAGTAAGAGCATATTAAAATAAGAAACATGTATTTAAACTTAGCCTAAATTCATGAGAATGCAGATACGCTGTGCAAGTTTCATTACATGTCAAACTGTTACAAGGTTTGATACTACGTTTCATTGCTACTATTAAACAATTGCTTCATATCTAAGTTGTGGTTACAGACATCGAAAAATGTAATATTGACAACATGAATACAAAACATTACACACAGATCACAGCGTCGTCGTCTTAGTCGATGAATAAATTAATCCAAAAACCAGTAGTGCAAATTTATAAATACAAGTAAATAAATTGATACATTATTAGAAAAATAAATAATTCAAACGATTTGATCGATCATTTATCAATTTTTAAATACAATAATGAGTAAATTTCACAAGTTATTTTGCTCGACGATGTACTCAATAGCCTCGTTAACGTCGCAAAAAATTTTCGTCGGAGACTCGACACTCTTATCAAAGTTCAGTGCATCAATACTCCTATTGTGATAAACATGCCTGCCCTCTGTGGCCGCCACTTCTAACTTTTTGTCGCTCTGTTTGTAGACGCCGGTGCAGACCAGCAAACTCTCGACTCGTTTCACGGTCTGCTTAATTAGTGACGGGTGCATGGGAATGTTCCGTGATGGCGGTAGCTCGGTGTTCGCTAAATTTATGCACTCCTCCTCATCATTGCCCAACTTCCGGTACATGTCCAGTTTTTTGACGTACTTCTGGTAGAGATTGGCGCCTGCAATGTCCGCTTCTGGCACGTCCCTGAGTGACGTCATATTTTAAAAGTTAATTACAGTTAATATGAAATAATGAAATCCGCACACAATCAATTACACAAATACATTAAACACTAAAAAAAACGACATTTAAAACTAAGAATCACTGAGACTTATTTTACGAGAAAAGATACAAAAGAACGAAAACAGGTAAGACGACATACCCAACCATGTACATCTTTTTAACGGACGACTGTATACCTAACTTTTGGGACTCTCTAGCAAGAACGAGTTCTGCATACCTAAATGTTACCTCCGTTGGTTTTCCAATCAGGGATGAAAACTTCAAACTATGCCCTGTGACTTTCTGAACATTTTAAAGAATGAAAATATGAAATACATAGCTTTTGTATTAGTATGTGTATATGATACACAAAGTTATAATACTATATTATGATATATGACAGTGATTTCATCAGGTTATTTAAAACGTCCTGACATTATTTCGAATATTAGTAAAATGTTTTTGGCATATGGCTGATTTGTAGGAATTGAAAATAACATCAAATATTAATGTTATAAAAACATAATAAATGAATAAATTCATGAATAAATACAAGAAATTACAATTGAATAAGAATATAGAGATGCATTTAAATATTACCTTACTTTGTAAAGAGCTTCAATACAGACGAGAAATGCACCGTGACCAAATCTGAAAATTAATCAACCACACAGTTAACCAACCAGCCAACCAATCAATCATTCACCAACCAAACAAAACAAAACAAAACTATAAATGAAAGCCATGAGAGATAATTAATTGATTATTAATAACATTTTTATGAAAGATGATAAATAATTAATAATAACGTCCTACCTCGGAAAACCGGGTCTCTGGACGCAAAACGAAGATTGATTGAATTAATAACATAGATATAAAAAATAATAAATAAGACCCAGAACCTTGGAATTGCAGCTCTACCCATGTACTCCAAATCAAAATTGCAGGCAATCAGAGGTGGTTGTTCAAATTTCGAAGATTTTGAGAGTAATTTCGTAGGCAGACCATTCGTCCTCAATAAATCTATCACTAACTGTAACGTTGATTCCCAATGTACTGACTCTCCAAGTAGGATGATTGCTTCATGATGGTTGTTTTTAAGAAAAATGTCAAGCGTTATATCAATTTTGGAATACTGTTTAACTCGGTGACACACCATATAAATTAGTATTAGTGTTCCTTGATCAAAATTTGAGACTATACGAATTGCTAAAGTTAAATTTGAAAACGCTATAATATAAAATTCATTTCATCAGGCTATTCATAATATAAATCTGTATTGTTAGAGGACCATTGGAAAAAAATAGGTGCTATATAAGTTATTGCAGATGCAGATGATATTTGCAGATGAGATATCTTGATTTGGCGAATAATTAATGAAAGTTAGTGAATAAATTAGGAAAAATAGTGAATAAATTAAGAAAATTAGTAAGAAAATTTAGTGAATAAATTAGAAAAATTAGTGAATAATTAAAAAAATTTGGTTAAACCTTCAACCCTGGGAAAATTTTTTGTTATCTTCTCTTTGTCAATCTAAAGAAATATAGAGATAAATATAACATACACATGTATGTATAAGCGTTTGTAATTCATTTCACCGTTTTTACTTAATGTTTTGTGCTATCTTCAATTCAAATAATAGGTGTGGCATTGTAAAACCATTTATAAGATCATTTGACTGTAATAGATAATATTTACAATCTGAAAGAATAATAAAATAAAGAGTAGAAAGAATAATAAATTAATTTAATTTAATAGAAAATACTAAATTATTACCAACAGGTTTATATTTACTCTCAACATTCACCATATCCAACAATGGATAAGCTCTTCTTAAGTCTTCTAATGTGCATACATTTGATAGACCAACTCTTTTTATAAAATATTGTCATTATTATGAAACAGAAACAATAGCACTAATAACAGTTAAAATAATAATAATAATATGATATACATAATAAATAATCTAATATATATTAATAATCAATATTATAAAAAATATTATTAAAAATTTGAAAATTATAACTTACTCATTAGCTAAACTCCTGACATCTCCCTGGCCAATCAGAAGACAGAACATTTTCCTCAAATCTGTGAACAGCTCCAATGGACTGTGCGCCTGTACAACTTGTGTAGGGCACACCTGTTAGATTTGATAATAAGAAAATATTTTCTAAGGACTTGTTTGGTCACATAACATTACACTAATGTTAAATCAGGAAGACCATAGTAGAGCATGTTGCAATAACCAATCCTAGAAAAAGTTAATGAAGTAGCAAGAAGGAGAAGAGTAGGATTGTCAAGGAAAGGCAAAAGTTTTTTACTCTACTTAGATGAAAGTAAGAACTTCTAGCAACGCTATTAATCTGAGAAGAAAGAGACATGCTATATTAACAGTTATAGATTACTTAACACATTACAATTACATACAGACAATAACAATTGAATAAGTTTTTAAAATTAAAAATGTACAGTCATATTACTATGATAATAATTATAATGTGCAATAGCAACTTGAATTTAATAATTGATCCAGATTTCATAAGAAGATAGGTGCCATGTAAGCTTACTACTATGTAAAACGCTGCAAAATAATAAAAAATATAATAAAATATTATGTAAAAAATGCAAAACATAAAAAAGGAATCGACCTTGACATTCAATATTTCAGATAAATAATCGGCTCTACGCTGGCTCGAAATGGAGGAATTAGTGACAAATGCAACAGGAACTTTCCAGCGACTTTTTTCGTCAGTCAACTTCCTAATCGCGTTCGTAGAGCCGGA
Organism: Helobdella robusta; assembly: GCF_000326865.2. NCBI lineage: Eukaryota > Metazoa > Annelida > Clitellata > Rhynchobdellida > Glossiphoniidae > Helobdella > Helobdella robusta. The sequence continues at coordinate 1,599,371 of NW_008704785.1, forward strand.
AATAGCCACCGGCCCCTTCGCGAGTACTCCATCGACATCGAAGCAGACGCCGCAGATTGATCTTTTCGGTAAAAATGATGCGGCGTTTTTTAAGAAACGTATGCGAAAAATCATTATAACGATTAATTAAATAGAAAAATTAATAAATTCAGGATAAAATTAACATATTAATTAATTAGTACAGAGAACGGCTGCCGAAAAAGTATTAACTTCGGCCAAATTTGTCTAAATAGAATTCTAAAAGTGAACTTCTGAAAATTGGAAATGATACGATAATTAAATTAATCAGCTGATGATCAAAGCTCCCTTCGTCTTTGTCCATACAAATTTAACTAAATATTTTTTCTAAGAAGGGATTTTTATGACACTAAAAGAAAATTTTACAAATATCAAATTTGAATGGAATATAACCAGAAAACATTCAGTGCCAAATTAAAAATGAAAAAAAATCAATCATATCACACAAGTGTATGTTATGTATGTCTGCTTATTTGTATGTTTCGTTAAAAAATGAACTAAACTCTCGCTATGATAATACTGGTTCGAAATATTAAATGTAAGTATGTATGTATGTGTTTATGTATGCCCGCATGTATGTGTGTATGAATAATTAAATGAACGAAACCAACGAATGAATGAATGAATGAATGAATGAACAAAAACCGTAACGTCAAACTGCAAACAAAAAACAAGTGATCATAGTTTTTGCTGCTAAGGTTTATCTTCTTGCTTGTTCTTCATTTTGTGGAAGTCTTTGATTTCGTTAGTTTAGTTGCTGCTGATGTAGGTGTTGTTGTTGCTTCAAGTGACGATGTTGTTGATTTCATGCTACAGTCTGTTTTAGTTCTTCGTTTTCACACGAGAATCGTATGACTTTGGAAAAGAAGTCTTCCACGTCTAGAATAGAAAAAATGAAATGATTAAATTTAAAGAAAAAACACGCGCGCTCACGCACTTACATAACATACTCACGTACATACCAGCAAATGTATAGATACACGTACATACTTGCATAGATACTAACATTCGCAAAAATAAACAACCTCCCCAGAACTCTTAAAAACCTTCTGCAACCTAACCAGCAGGTTCAAATTCGCGGACCAAAATGTTGACAAGGAAATTTTAAATGTCATAAAATTATCTCCGACAGTTAGAAAATTTCTCAAAAGACAAATCCCCTGCTTAATTATCTGGAAATATTTATTTCCCTTAACGTTATAATTACCTATAATATCATAATTATTATTAATATTATTATTATTATCAATACTACTACTACTGATATAATTATTATCAGTGTTAACGTTGTTATTGCTTTTATTCAGAGCAGTTAAGCAGATTTCTAGTATTGAAAAGGTTTCTTTCAAAATCTGAAATGGAATAATAATAATAACAAAATAATAACAATAGCAAAAACAACAACAACAAAAATAATAATATTAATAATATTATAACTGAAAATAACAATTCAAGAAGACCCCATCTAAGCAATCACAGGATAGCATGTGAGAAAGAGTTTCAGTGGTTATTTCTTTATTATTATTATTATTGTTGTTGTTGTTGTTACCTGTAGAATTATTATTATTATTTTTATTATTATAATTATTATTATTATTATTAGTAGTAGTAGTAGCAGTAACATCATCAATATCTCCAACGATTATAATGTTATTGATGTTTCCTTCATTGTTCTTAGCGCTTTTATTATTATTATTTTCTTTATTATTATTATTAATATTATTATTATTGTTGTTATTGACGTAGTAGTACCACATGGCATTCCTAACGGTGACTTCTGAAATTAGGAAGAACTGAAAGATGAAAAAATTTATGGCCATATAAACAGAATATATATTTATATAAATAAAATGACAACACCAACAAAAACAACAAAATCGTCAACAAAGACATCAAAAAACACATCACCAAAGACAACAAAGTTAGCATTCACGATAAGTAACGTTAACAATAATTTTAACCTGCCAAAAGAACAAAACATTATTATTATGATTATTATTATTGTTATTATTATTATTAAAATGATGATGATGATTGTAATTATTATTATTATTAATGTTGTTGTTGTTGTTGTTACCCAAAGCTCTAAACCTTTGAGACAGTTGGCTAACTATTGTTAAGAGACAACAGCAATCTGTGTGTGTGACCAAAATTAAAATTAATAAACTCAAACTACAGACACCACTACTACTACTACTACTACTACTACCACCACCACCACCACTACTACTACTACTACTACTACTACTACTACTACTACTACTACTACTACTACTACTACTATTACTACTACTATTACTACTACTGCTACTATTACTACAACCACTACTACTACTACAACACAAACATTAATAATAACCTGATCCGAAGGACTTGCAAATAAATTTAAATGTCAGTCTACTTTTAAACAGCCCAGTAAGAAACCTCAAAACTTTCACTGACAGATCTCTTTGCATAACATTAGTCGCTGACGACGATGATGATGGTGGTAATAACCATGGCGAAGCCGATGACGATGGTTTGGTAGATGGCATGTAGCTATCTTTTTCTTTCCTCTCTTCCTCCTCATCATTAGTATCCTCACCTTCCTTCACTAGCCGGAAGACAAAGCCGTGTTTTTTTGTGAAGACACCGAGCAACCTACGAATAATATTTATATAATAATTATAATAATAATAAAAAGAATAATAATTATAACAATAATAATTATAATTACCGTCAGTTTAAAATTGATAGTACCAGACTACTAAAGAATGAACGCAAATTGAATTGAACGTGAATTGGACTTAAATAAAAAATATACCCTCACACTGAAATATGATTCTCCCAATCATAATCAACACCTCGACTATCATTATCATCGTCGTCATCGTCGTCGTCATCATCACAATCAATGTTATGGTTTTTGTCATTAACATCTAGAATTGTGATGATAAGATCTAGGACACATTGAAGTAAATCATAATAGCGCCCTGTGGGTTCCTGTATAATATTTGTGTGTTTGTATGTTTGTTTGTATGTACGTTCGTATGATTGTATGTACGTTTGTATCTATGTTTGCATGTATGTGTATGTGTGTGTGTGTGTGTATATGTGTATGTATCTATGTATGTATATGTACGTATGTATGTATGTATGTACGTATGTATGTATGTAAGTATGTTCAGTATGTAAGTATGTATGTTTGAATGAATGTATATAAGTATGTACTAATACAAATAATAATGATAACATTAATAATATTTATTACTAACAAAATTTAACGTCTTCACTAATATAGGAATCAGGTCAGTAAATGGTTTCAGGGTCTTTCTACTGTAAGATTTGACTTCCATCTCTTGTAGAAAACTCTTGACAGTGGCCAGAACATTAATGACGTCTCGGATGATCACTTCATGCTGCACTCTTGATGTCATGATGTTTGCAGGTCCTGCTGTAGGAAATAGCATCAACAGTGATGCTGTTGTTGGTTTTTTATGGTTTTTGGTCCAAGGGTTTTACTTAAATAATATCTCTCTCTCTCTCTCTCTCTCTCTCTCTATATATATATATATATATATATATATATATATATATATGTATATATATATATATATATATATATATCAAAAATATTTATTTGTAGTACAATTTTGAATGTTAAGATTTATAATTGAATTGATTACTAAGCAACTATAATTTATCATAATATATTACAACTATGATTAATTATGGTTATAATTAGTAAATTATTCGTAGAGGATAAAGTTTTCAAAACTTTTACCTTCAAAAGCGAGAAAAAACTCCTCCAGTTTCAGTTTTGTAGCATAATATAGATGCCAAACATGGCGCATAACTCGGCTGTCGTCAATATCATTGGCACTATCTGAATTATTATTATTGTTTTTGTTGTTATTATTGTTCGTGTTGTTCATCTCTGAGCAAATATCATAAGCCATTAACAATGCATTGGTGTCCCATGGTTGAGAAATTGAGACTTTTTCAACTCTTAAAAAAAGAATGTTGGAATATTAACAATTAAGAAAAGTAATTAGAATTATTGATTTATTATTATAAATAAATTAAATAGTAAATAAGCGCATGAATCAAATGATAAATCAAATTAATTACTCATTTAGTTTTAGGATTGATGATGTTTTATTCATTTTCATTGATGATGATGGTGAAACTTCTTTCCTTCCATCATAACCGCCATCATTATAATTATAATTAGTGTTAATTTTAAAAGAATTATTCCAAAAATTTGACAAATAATTTAAGTCGTCAACGTGATTGGAGGATATAAATAGATTGTGTAAAGTTTTTGGCATAGATATCACCATTGATTTCTTGACAGGAACCATTTTCTTATTTGTTCTTTCACTATCATCTACTGTAGTTGTTAATTTGATAATAAAAAAAATTAATTAATTACAAAACAAATAAAATATGCCTTTCATTGAGTAAATTAATAACAAAATAAGTGAATAAAATATTTAAAAAATTCTAAATAGTGAACAAACAACCTTTATAATTGTAATTAATGGCAGAATTATTAATGTCGGCATTGACATCATCTAGGATTTGTTGAGATGAAGCAACTAAGTGATCAATGTGATTCAAATTGTCCTGCTGAGTTAGTAGCACCTCAAATTCGTTGTCATCATCTCCCCAATCGTCCTCTGCTGTTGATTTTTTGTCAGCCTTGTTTAAGACATGGGGTTTATTATTTTGATTGTTACTTTCTCTAGCATCCCAAACAACTTTTCGCTTTTTTTCCGGTGGCATCTTGAAGCAGTTATTTGCATTTTGGCGTGATGATGACATCTGTTTAGCTTTAGTAAGGTTAGTTCAAAATCAATTAGAGTAGATTAGTGAAAATACTAAAAAAATGGCAGTATAGTTTCACCGGTAACGAGCTTCTTATAATGCCTATTGGAAAAAAAAATTGCATAAATATACAGACGGCATACATTTAGGTATATATCGTTTTTTTTAAAAAGTTTCATTCAAACTCAGTTATGTAAAATAGAAAAATCAATTTTTAGTTCTGAAATAACATAACAAACCGAGAGACTCGAATTCACTTTTAATCAATCAACTAATCCTTATATATGTGTGTGGTGTGTGCAACAACCTATGTATATACTGCTTCTTTTTAAACTTCGTGTTTAAAAGTTGATTTATAGCACAATTTTTCAGAAATTAATTTAAAAAATTAGAATTTAAAGACGAAAAACTAAAAAATGGATTACGAGTTTAAAGCTCGCCTGGCAAGTGAGCGAAGCAAAGTTGAGGATCAGTTTGAATTCGAAGGTCGGAAGGTTGGCCGAGGTACCTACGGACATGTGTACAAAGCCATTAGTAAAGATAGGTTTGTTTAAATTTTTAGAGTTTAGCTTAGTTTAGTAGTTTAATAATAAAAAATAATATAAATAATTAAAAAATAAATTATAAATTCATAAAATACCATGATTTTTTCACATTATTTAGTTTTAGTAATTTCAATTATTTTTGTAGTTTAAGTTTAACAAACTCTAACTATTTAATTAATTAATTAACAAAACCATATAAATTTTATAAATTATAAAAAGTATAAATAATTAAGTTAATTGACTTTAACTTAGTAACTACAAAATACAACTTTTGCCTTTATGGACTGTGATCTAAAAATAAGTCCCCAGACATCTATTGAACTTTTTATTTTTATTTACTACATTTAAAGAAACTTATAAACTATACTATACTACTTAATTACTTGACTAATTTAACAATTTCAGTTCAGAAACAAGGGAATATGCTCTGAAACAAATAGAAGGTTCCGGAATTTCCATGTCTGCCTGCAGGGAAATTGCTGTAGGAGTTATTTCAATATAATATCTTAGTATAATAATAAAAAGATGGAAATTAAAATAATAGGTCTATTCAATTTTTGAATTTATTAATTTTTTATCATTATTATAGTTATTTAATTTCACTTTTAAATTTCTGTCCCCAAAGCTCCTTAGAGAATTACACCATCCAAATGTCATAGCCCTGAAAAAAGTCTTCCTATCTCATTCAGACAGGAAAGTCTGTCTTCTATTCGATTATGCAGAGCATGATTTGTGGGTTGGTTATTGGTTGATGATGGTTCACTCTTTCACTCATTCATTTGTTCACCTTCATTCATTACTTTCTTCATTCATGTATTCATTCAACCTTTTACTCAATCTTTTATCCATTTTCACTCAACCATTCACTCACTCATTCATTAGTTCATCAATCCAACCAGCACATTATAAAGTTCCATCGTTCCGCAAAAGTGAACAAGAAGATTGTGAACGTTCCAAAGAATATGATCAAATCATTGCTCTACCAGATTCTGGGCGGCATTCATTACCTTCACTCACATTGGGTACTGCACAGAGATTTGGTTTGTTTGTTTTTTTTATTCATCCATCAATTCATTCATTCATCCATTCATTCATTCATTCATCCATTCATTCATTCATATTTTTTTAATGTTTTCTCTTATCAATTCTTTTACTCATTATATATTTAATATATCATCCATTCGTTTTTATGTTCATCCTATCAAGTCAACTAGCCAACCAACCAACCAATTAGCTAAACATTCATTATATCATGGCCTAGTTCATCCAATCACGATCTAGTATTCTGGTTTAATGGTGACCTAATTAAATCGTGACCCGAATACATTTTTCACCCCCAAACAACGCAGAAACCAGCCAACATACTTGTGATGGGTGAAGGTCCAGATAGAGGAAAAGTTAAAATAGGTCACTGACCTACTTACATAATAAGGAATTCGTACATTACATTACTATACATGTCTATACATCACGTTGCAGTCCCGTCAATTTTTAATGGCTAATTAATCAACGAAGAGTTTGACATTTATAAATACACGTATACATACATGCATACATGTATACACACATTCATACATATATACACACACACACACACACACACACACACACACACACACATAAAAACTCATAAACACGCTAACGTACAGCTGATTTGGGATTCGCTCGTCTGTTCAATTCACCGTTAAAGCCGCTGGCCGATCTCGATCCTGTTGTTGTAACATTCTGGTACAGAGCCCCTGAGCTTTTATTGGGGGCTAGACATTACACAAAAGCTATTGGTGGGTTTGCTGGTATTTCTTCAAATTAAAATAGGCTATGTAGTCTACGATTCTCGCCATTGTATCGAAATAAAATGCGTACAACTAGAGATAAAGATCAGTCTAAAAGCAGTTATGATACATTCTTATAATAATAATAATAATAATAATAATATAATTATGATATGATAATAATATATGATAATAATAATAATAACAATAACCGCGTCAACAACAAACAGATATATGGGCCATCGGCTGCATATTTGCCGAGCTGTTAACATCGGAGCCGATATTCCATTGCAGACAGGAAGACATCAAGACCAGCAACCCCTACCACCACGACCAGCTCGATCGGATCTTCAACGTTATGGGCTTTCCTCTTGGTGTGTGGTGGTGGTAGTAGTAGTCACTATTTTTATCATTAGTAGTAGCAGTAGTAGTAATAATAGCAGTAGTAGTAGTAGCGGTAGTAGTAGTAGTAGCAGTAGTAGTTGTTGTAGTATTAGTAGTATTTCATTCTTTTATTGTACGTTTCGTTGTCTGAACTTTTTTCATTTTATTTTGAATTTTTCGGGGCCAATGAAAGATTTTTTTTTATTATTGTTATTATTATTGTTGTTATTATTATTTCCCGAGATCGAGATTGGGAGGACATGAAGAAGATGCCAGAGCATCAAACCCTCATGAAAGATTTTAAAAGGAACAAGTCAGTGATGACGACGACGACGACGATGATGATATTAATGGATATAATGATGATGATGACAACAACAGTGATGATGATTTTACAGTAGTAATAATAATAATTATATTATATATAGTTACATGAGTTGCACACTGGCCAAATACATGGAAAAGCATAAGATAAGATCTGACAGCAGCGCTTTCTATCTGGTCTGTTATTAAAACATTATTATCATTTTATTTATTTATTTATCTATTTATTTATTTGTTTATTTATTTATTACAATTCTATTTTCAATATTTTTCAAAGACATCTACTATGAATGTTGTAATTCAGGGGTGGGCAAACTTTTTGCCGTGAGGGCCGCATCGAGAACTATTTTATCTTTGAAGAGCGAAGGGCCGCATATGTACTTAAATAGCAAATCTTTTCGACTCGGGGGGGATTTTTTTCAAGATTTGTGGCTTCTTTTTTTGGGCATAATGACCCATTTTTGGCGAACAAGGCATCGGGGACCGTTGTTTGTCCACCCCTGTTGTAATATTAACAACAATTATAAAAACGGTATAAATTACAGTAGTAATAATATTTATAATAACGATAGACATATCATCGTTAGTATTATTATTGTTAATTATGATTGTCATAATTAATAATAATAATAATAATTAGCTTCAAAAGATGTTGACTATGGATCCAACGAAGAGAATAAGTTCAGATGAGGCAATGAGAGACAACTACTTCAGAGAAGATCCTCTGCCGTCACAAGAGTAACTGCGACGATGATGATGGCGATGATGTTGTTGCCAATTTGAAATGATGGGATGATGATTGTGATGCCGTCTGGGGTGATGGTTATGATGATTTATTCATTCATTCGTTCGCTCATTCGTTTATTCACTCATTCATTCAGCGTTTTTGAAAACATGCCGATACCTTATCCGAAAAGAGAGTTTTTAACAGACGACGAAACAGAGGAAAAATCAGATAACACTGCTAGCAAGGTGAATTATTATTATTCTTGTTGTTTATTATTATTCTTGTTGTTTATTGCTATTATTATTGTTCATTGTTATTATTATTATTATAAATATTATAAATGAGTGTTAAGTATTTAACGCCTTTTCCATACTAACCTCGCTACGATGTTCTTCGGACCGTACATAGCACATGTAATCATCCTGAATAAAAAAAAGATTGAAGATTTAGTAAAAACTTTAATAGTTGTAGAGCTTGACGACCATTCTGCCAAATTCACTGTATCTAAATACATACAGGCCGGTACGATACAAAACCATCAGCAGCAGCAGCAACAACAACAGCAGCCAGATCACAGCCAGCCAAAAAGACCGAAGCCAAATCCTAACCCAAACGACTTTCAGGTAAATTAATTACGTATAATTATGTATATAATTATATTATTATTATTACGGACGGATATAAGGTTTAAAATTAATAATAAAATTATAATAAAATAAAAATAAATGAATAACGATAAAGATGAAACCCCGACAGAAACGGCCGATGCACGGAATGCCAGGACAGCACATCAACTACCCTCCACCACCACAACAACAGCAGCAGCAGCAAATGCAGCAGCAGCAACAATCGTCGTACAATCAGTCTAGATATTAGTCATGGAACATCTTTTTGACTGGCTGGCTGGCTGATTGGTTGGCTGGCTGATTGGTTGGCTGGCTGGCTGATTGGTCTATTAAGCCTTAATTGATTTATTGAGATATACTGGAATATTTAAGTTACTTACCAGCATAAGTATTAATTTACGAAATAAATCTAAAATGAAACTTCACATATGTACGTATGTGTGAATAATTAGTCTAAATCAGTGTGCTTGTGATTGGTTGGTTGACTGAATGATTGATGTGTACATGTGCATTATGATTGGCTGGCGATTAGTTGATTGATTGACGTACTACTTGTATACATGTACATTGGATGATTATTACATGACTGTTCAGTTGACTGATTGGTCGGTTGATGTATGTGCGATTAATTGAAGCGCTAGCTTTCATGTATAACTCACCATTGTGCATGATTTGGTTTTTAATCTATACGTACAAACTAAATTTTTTCGCGAATTTTATAAAAAAATTTCTTAAAAATGCTATTCATATTGCAATAATTACGCTGCTGGGCGCACACACACACATATATATATATATTTACAATATTCTATAAATTCTACTGAATGTTTGGCGTTAATAAGTTTGTAGTTCGTTTTTTCGATTTTTCTCACTAAAGTTTCACCAAAAAATTATGGTCTATTACCAACATATATATATATATATATATATATATATATAGAGAGAGAGAGAGAGAGTTTTTACACGTGATTTTTATTACAAAATTGTTGCAAAGTTCTCAGAAATGAATGAACATTATAGTCAGATGTGTTATTTTCTCGTTACGTTAATTACGTTAGAAGAGGCACACGCACGCACCCATCACCAAACAAACTCGCGAATTTGAATCTCAAAAACATGAAACAAAAGATGGTACATAATACAAGTAATTTTTTAATCAATGATTCGAGGGATTGTAGTTTTTAATCAATTAAATCATTTAATGAACAATCAACATATCAAATCAATGAATATTCAACTAATCAATCAAGAAGTCCAACCAAACATCATTAAATCAACAAACTCAATCAGCCAGAATTATCTTTCATAAATAGAAAAAATTTGTCAAACACACATACTTCTACTACATGCTAACTAAATGTACATAAAAACACGAACACATATATGCAAACATATACACAATTATAAACATACATATAACACATAACAATTTATATATATATATATATATATACACAAATGCATACATAAAATGTTAAAATAGTCAATATTTTATCAATAAAAAGCCAAAAATTCACTTTAATACGTTTTTCTTCCTCTAGCCGACCAAACAAAAGCAAAAAGTACAACTTAGAAGAAAAATCAAACTCGAGAGCAGAAAGATTAATTGAAAATAATAACGATAGAAACATTAAAAAGCAACGGTAACAATAATGATAGCTTAAAATAAAGACGTCACATTCAATGTCTGGATCTGTCAATTCATCCCCTCAGCTACCGGCATAGAATCCGTTCACAACGGTAGTTTTAGTAGTGGTAGTACTACTACTTTCACCACTACTACTACTACTACTATTATTACTATTATTACAAGTTAGATTAACCTGTCCAGAAGTTTTAGTGGTAAGACCAGAAAAGGTATTAGCAGCGGCAGCAGCAGTAGTAGTATTAGAAATGCTGTTACAACTACTGTCATTATGATCGACGAGACCCAAAGAAGAGCTGGACCAGCAGTTTCTTAAATTTAAGCTCATCATTTCCTCACAATAGTCCTCGCTTTCGTCATTATCCTCCAAGACATAGGGGGATAGACGGCAGCCCTGTGCAAGGTAAATGTTCAGCTTGTTGCACGAGGCTAAGATGAAGCCCAAATAGGGCGTAGAGGGTTTCAAGGGTCGCGTTAGGTACTCTGGGTGATACTGCACCGCAACGTAGTATGGCTGATCTGAAAGATATTTCCAGTTTATTGTATTATTTGACTGGTCATTTGAGGCTATGGTTTTTGTTAAGGTTATTAGTGTTTATAATTTTTAATCGTAAATACATAATCAATCGATTAATCAATCAATCACTCAACCAATTAATTAACCTATCAATCAACCAATCACTCACTCATCCAATAAATTAACCAATCAACCTTGTAACTCCATGATCTCCATTCTCTTGCCCTCCTCATCCTTCCCCACAAAGTGTAGTCCAGATTTTTCCAACAGTTCAACATACTCTGGATTCACCTGTTTTGGTACAAAAAAAACTTTCGAAAAATTAAATATATATTAAATATACTATAATTAAATGTTTGAATGAAAAAGTGAAAGAACGAATTTAGTAAATGAATGAATGAAAAAATGGGTAAATGGATGAGTGGGTGAGTGAATGAAAAAATGATGGATGGATGGATCTATGAAGTAAGTAGCGGACCTCATATCTATGCCTATGTCTTTCATCGATGTATTCAACATCACCATACAATTTTTCTAAATGGAAATAAATATTAATTGAATGCATGAATATATTAAAAAAATAAACAATTAACTGAATTAATAGTTTATTGAACAAAAGGGTTAATTGAATAAACAAGAAAATAAGAAATTAATAATTAGATAGTTAAATAATCCAACCTATTACAGAAATATATATAGTGCAGGTATATTATTTTCAAAATCATCCACACACACACACACACGCACACTAACTCAATAGAGACTTGTCATCTTTAAATACAGTTCGTCTCTTGCCCAATCTCATCGTGCCGCCCAACTGACCGGGGTGATGTTCAGGCATCTCGATCACCTAGATCAACCAATCAAAAAATAGTCAGCCAGCCAGTCAGACATCAAACCAGCTAATCAAAAACCAACCAATCAGTCAGCCACAACCAACCAATCAAAAACTTACAACAGGGTGAGGAGTCATAGGGTCAACCTCGGTGGAATTTGCTCCCTTGAGGTTCAGGACATTACGAGAGTATTCAATCACAGCGCACTGCATACCGAGACATATGCCTGCATTGTTCAATACAAACTTAAATGAAATACCAACAATAAGATATATTAGTGGGTGAAATAGATAAACAGAGAACAGAGAGAGAAAGAGAGACCAACCAACATAAAGACAGCTTCTTAAAAGAGAGAGAGAAAGAAAGAAGAGAGAGACAAACAGCCAACCCACCCAGGAATGGTTTCTTAGTTTCCCTAGCCCAACCAGCTGCCAAAATCTTCCCTTCCATGCCCCTGACACCAAAACCTCCAGGAATGAGGACCCCATGCGCACTACAAAGTATCTGCCAGGCTTCATGGTACCTCACTGGGTCCTCGCGCTTCGTCTCGTTTTCCAAATCAGCTGCTTCCAAATACTGTGTATGTGTAAATATGTGTACACATACATATGCGTGTGTGTATGCGTAAATATGTGTACACATACATATGCGTGTGTGTATGCGTAAATATGTGTATACATACATGTCTCTGTGTGTAATGAGCGACGAAAATAATGAAACACTGGGTAACCTTGAGGATAAGTTTATGATTGCAGGCCATGGCAGCATGGTTGAGGGCCTTCACTACACTGGCATATGCATCCTCCAGCTTTGTGTACTTGCCCACCAAACAAATGACAACTTCTCTAGTCAGGTGGTCAGCCCTGCGTGGTGGGTCGGTGATGGTGGTGGACAGGTGGAAGAAATGAGGACGATGATGACTATGATTGAGAAACTGATAACGATTAAACAAATAACTGACCGTCCAACAAATCAATCAATCAACCAACAAACCAAAACACCAACCAACCAGCAAACCACCTAAACCAACCAACAAACAAAACCATCAGCCACTCAAATCACCCAACCCATCATTCCATCACCAAGATAAGCAAATAAAATTTACTTTTCGGCCAACTCCTTCCACTTGTACAAAAATCTTTTGGGCCTTGGGTTCAAATACTCTAACTTTAATCTCTCCATGAAATACTGACTTATTTTTTGTTCTTCCAATAGCAGTGGTACTCTGTATATTGATGATACATCCGGTACTGATACAACCTGTGTGTATGTATGTATGTATGTATGTTTGTATGTATGTATGTATGTCTATGCATACAGAAGACCAAAACAGTAGTTTAAAAATGTATGTATGTACGTGTGTATTTATGTATGTGTATGTGTGTGTGTCTCACTTGATTAGCAGAGACATGGCAGAAATCAGATATTTTGGCAACTGCTTGTGGAGTCAACTTTGACAGACTTCTACAAAATATCTGGAAGAAATCAATCAATCAATCAATCAATCAATCAATCAATCAATCAATCAATCAATCAATCAATCAATCAATCAATCAATCAATCAGACAACCAATCAGACAACCAATCAGCCAATCACTAACTAACCAGATCAGGAGACAGCCCCAGACCTCTCAACTCTCTCACCGTTTTCTGCGTTGGTTTGGTCTTCTGCTCTCCAGAATCTTTAGGCTGTAGCAATGACACAGATAGCTACAACGATAACATTGTCATCAACAGCACCACCACTAACATCAACATCACATCAATACACCATTAACTTCAACAATATATCATCAACCAACCAACCAGCCAACCAACGACAACCGCAAAAACAAACCTGTGGAACCAAACTGACGAGGACACAGCAGAAGTTGTCGTGCTGAACCCTAAACTGGAACTGCCTGAAGGCCTCCATAAAAGACATACTCTCGATATCTCCAATCGTTCCGCCGAGCTGCAAAAATTTAAATATAACTTCTCATAACTGTAAGTTATTTATTTTGAATTTTTTTTTATTAATTTAGGATCTTTTTTTACCCATTTGCAGTTATTTTCATCTTAATTTATGCCAAACTTTAAATTTATTTTTGGATTTAAATTCTCTTTCAGTCTATATATTCATACATGAACATACTTTCAACCGAATTTCAAACTAATCCTAGGACATATTTTTACCAATCCATCAAATCATCTATCCAGTCCTAGCCTAACTTAACAACCAAAGTTAGAGTTAAACTAATTTAAACCTAAATTTACATTTAATCATTTCCTAATATTTCCCCAATCATTTCCAAATCTTTCCCTAATTAATCTCAATCCCACCTCAATGATGCAGACGTCTGGCTCCTGGTCGGAATTATCGACCGGTATCTTTGAAACTCTAATGACCCATTCCTGAATGGCATCTGTTATATGTGGCACCACTGATGAAAAAAAATATTATTTCATCATTAATTATAATATAATTATTATTTTATTATTAATTAAAATAAATTAATTAATATTACTAATAAAATATTAATTGATTAATGCAGAATATCATGTTATTATTATACAAAAACACTAAATATATACAGAGACAGCTTGCACAGCTAAAAAGACAAACATACAGACAAATGTATATACATATACATACAAAACACACCTTTAGGCAAACCAAAAAATACAAACCTACAAAACATTCATTCAGAACACACTTAAACATCTAAGAACACCAATATATACATGCCAGATTTAAACTTAAGCGTACACACATACATACATACATACAAACACAACAAATAGGCATATACATTAAACACACAAACACACCTACAAAAAATACACCTATAAACACAACAACAAATAGGCATATACATTAAGCACACAAACACACACACACACACAAAATTCACGTACAAGCACAACAACAAATATAATAGGCATATACATTCAACACACACGCACACACACAGACACACAAATATACACACAAACAAAAACTTATACACCAAAGTACCTTGAACAGTCTTTCCAAGATAGTCACCTCTCCTCTCTTTACTGATGACATCCTGAAATATCTTGCCAGTGGTGATGTTGTTATCTTTGTGGAGAGTTATATCTAGGAATCTTTCGTAGTTGCCAAGGTCCAAATCCACCTCCCCGCCATCGTCGAGTACAAAGACTTCTCCTAAATTGAAATTTTAAATTAAACATTCATTAAAATGGATTTGTAAATATTTTTAGTTTTTAGATGTTATCAGAAACGTGTAGTCCAAATGTTGCAGCTAATTATTTATGTTTACCTTAGTGAAAATATCCAGCACCACACATATTGTTGGTACTTACCTTAAACGTTTACATAAATGTAACTATGAAACTTTTTATATCATTAAACGTAATACGAGGTAGTTTAAGTTTAAATATAGTAATAATGTTATAAAAGAATATGAAAAAATAACGAGAAAAAAGTCGAACCATGTTCATATGGAGAGAAGGTTCCAGCATCGATATTAATGTAGGGATCAATTTTAATTGACGTGACCTTTAACCCATGGGCCTTCAACACAGTGCCAATACTACTGGCCACAATTCCTTTTCCTATCCCACTTATTACCCCACCAGCTACTAGAATATACTTCATCTTTTCTTTTACACTTTTATGTTTTTTTATGACTTTTTGGTCTCTTTTTTCACCCTTTTTGTGGTAATAATATTAAATTAAATTATATAATAATGATAAATCAATTTTTGATAATGCTATTTAAATATTTGAAGCGGTTAAAATTTAAGCTTGAAATGTGAACCAGCCAACCTATCCTTATCTGTCTACTGATGATTCATATAATAGGTAGGATCATACTGATTATATTACAATTATAGAGGCTAGTATATTTATAATATAAAACAAACCAATTTTGACATGAAACAATAAACGAGAATATCAAGATGACAAGTTATTTTGGTTTTTTATTTATTTAAAACGTCAAAAAGAAAAATACATTTGATAGATTTAAGCTCAAATAAATTATATTTATGAATATAAAGTTACAACACAAACACGTGTTAGCAGTTTCATTGTTTCATTTTCAGTTTCTAGGAAATTTAAATGAAAAAAAAGAGAAAACAATCGTTCACGCAAATTTTAAATGAAAAAAATTAACTATATCAATAATTAAATAATCAAAATATTTAAATTTAAAAAAAGCAGAACCACAAACCTGAAATTTGATGAGAAAACTCGATCGAAATTGACAGGCAACCAACGTCTATTTGAGCGGGTTGAACATTTTCAACATCGTAATCGCGAACGAATGACCGCAGGCAGAATTAAAAAATATTTCGCCCACAAAAATTTTCGGTCCTAGATAAATTACAATCACATATATTTAGAATATATACATGATTACAATCATCGAAACCGAATTCGATATTAATTTTTATTTATAGTTTGTTGTATATTTTATAATAAAAACATGAGGACTTTTAGATTGAACCCGCTACTAATGTTATGTCGTTCTAAATTATGGCCATGTCCTGGTTCTGACATATGTTACATTAAATTAAATTGAACGCCTCATCATGTGGTCGTACTTGATAGCTACTGCTAGTTAGGTTCATTTTCGTACAATTACAAAATTATCATTTGTAGTTGGTGGTTTTTTGCTGTTAAAAGTTGAAAAAACGAACCATTTCTTGATCAAAAGTGTCATTTCATTTTGCAAGCGAGATAAGTTGAGTCAAGTTTTTTCAATATATTGTTAAAATGCATGCGTTTGATTTGTTTTTTTGTGCAATTTGCTTTTCATTATGCTTCTTTTAGTTTGTTTAGTTTTCTATAGAGAGAGAGATAGAGAGATATAGAGACTTATAGACTTATAGAGATTTAAAAAAGACTTTAATAATTGCCATTGCAACTTAGCTTTTAGCATTTATTTTATTTAACAAATCATAGTGGGAAATTAATAAATAATAAAATGGTTTAAGAATTATATTATTTAATATGTAATTAACTAAAAAAATCTAGCAAATATAAAGTTCATTAACTTAACATTTTTACATTGTTGCCATTTGTTTGTTTAGTATAAAAATTTCTCATTGATTATTTTCAGAGCAAATATTTGCTTCCTCACAATGCTGTTATCTGTTTGTGTGTGTTTGTGTGTGTGTGTGTTTGTGTGTGTGTGTGTGTGTGTGTGTGTGTGTGTGTGTGTGTGTGTATCAACATACTTTGATTCGTCTGCTTTAATGTTCAATTACTAAGTTTTTTATCATTTTTTCTTCTTTCATAAAATTTATATATTATATACTAGCCCTTAATTCTATAATATAATAAATAATTTGAGTGTTTTTATAGTGTAGTTATTACATGTTTTTTCACATATATATATATTTATATTTTTTAAATTGTGGTTTTGTCTGCAAATTCAATCACAGTTTCATAATACAGAGATATATATTTAATTAATTTTGTGTGTTTACTATCATAGATTTGTTATACTTAGTATATTTTATTATAGTTTTATAATATAAATTCAATGTAGTTTCATAATTTTTTCATTATTATATTAACATTTTCAGACTTCTCTCAGTGGATTATAACATACAATGGGCAATTGTTGTGACATTGAGTCTGAAGATGTAGGCTTTTGTAATTTTATAATAACATTAATTATTGTTTATTTATAATTAATTAATTATAATTGAATAAATAATTATTTATTTATTGTGATTATTTATATATATAAGTACAGTGTAGTATCATAATTTGCTATAGTATAGTTATTTCTTGATTTTTCTATTCAGTCATTCTTTCCATGATTCATCCAGTTATTAATCTATCCATCCATATTTTTAGATTTTATTTGCTTATTTACTAGTTAATTTATCAATTTATTGGATTTATTTACCTTTATTTACTCATTTATTTATTATCTTTGATTCAGATCCCTGATAATGAGAAGGAGAGGAACCCGAGAAGTTTGCGGAGACGTGTGTGCTGCACTGACATTATTTTTCTCATCCTCTTCATTTGCTTCTGGGTTCTGCTGGTTAGTTGGTTGGCTGGTTGGTTTGTTGGTTTGTTGGTTGGTTGGTTGGTTGGTTGGTTGGTTGGTTGGTTGGTTGGTTTGTTGGTTGGTTGGTTAGTTGGTTGGTTGGTTGGTTGGTTGGTTGGTTGGTTGGATGGCTGGCTGGCTGGCTGGCTGGCTGGCTGGCTGGCTGGCTGGCTGGCTGGCTGGTTGGTTAGTTGGTTAGTGCATTTAGTGAAATTGTCATTGAAACTATTTTTTTAAATGTTTTTTCAATCATTTTTTCAGTTCAGTAGTTATGGCAATTAGGAATGGCATTCTTAGAATTTATCCTCACACCATCCTTTCTAAAATAAAGAAAGGAGTTTAAAAAATTGTGTGTGAGGGAGAAAGAGAGAAAGGAGTGAGAGAGAGAGAGATTACATTACACCACAAATAAGCCAACAACATGAAAAGATATTATCTCAAACCTCTCACTAAATAAATTTATCACTGGTTGAGTTTGCAATTGAGAAAGTTGAGTTTGAAATCTGAGTAATTTTGAAATTTAAAAAACTATTGGTTCCTCTCTCTCTCTTTCTCTCTCTCTTTCTCTCTTTCCTATCTATCTATCTGTCTGTCTATCTATCTGTTTATATATTTTTTTATCTACCTATCTATCTATCTTTTCTCTCTTTCAATTAACAAATAATTGGCCAACTAACAATTATATTTCTCTCTCTCTGTCTCTCTCTCTTTTTCTCTTAATCAATCAATCAATCGATCGACCATAACCGCCAAACAACTTACAAACTAACCAATCAATCAACCAATCAATCAATCAATCAAGACAGCACTTCCACTTCACTTCACTCCACACAGTTGTACATAGCAGTGATGTCGATAATTCACGGCGATGTGAAGAGGGTTGCATTTGGTTACGACTCGGCTGGCAACACCTGCAATCAGAAAACCAACAAACCCATTGAAAATCTAACCAATAGTGGCATGTCTACTGATGGAAAGCCGTTGGATTATTATTATTATTATTGTTTTAACTCGTACAATCACATATACACACGCGCACACACTTAAACAAACACATACACACACACACGCACCCACACTTAAGCATACACATTCACATACACACACTTAAAGAAGCACGTACACACATACACACCTAAACAAACACACACTTGAGCAGACACATACACACTTGAACAAACTCACACACACACACACATACAAACACACGTACAAACACACACACCAAAACATACAGATACGTTTTCTTCATGAGTACACTATATCCCAAAAATGCTCTGCAAATCTGCATTGAGAAATGCCCTAACAAAAAACTAACCACTGAGCAAGACATTGTTGATTTCTACAATACTGAAAAAGTATTCTTCTTTAGGCCTCTTTTTATTTGTTATTATTATTATTGTTGTTGTTGTTGTTACTGTTGTTGTTGTTATTGTTGTTGTTACTGTTGTTGTCGTTGTTGTTTCAATTTCGATTGATATAAATAGATTATCATATATATATATATATATATATATATATATATATATATATATATATATATATATATATATATATATAATATAAATAAATTTGGTAAATTGAAATGTACTTAGCTACTTGAACTTTGGTCACACTTTTGTCGTAGTAATAAAAGATGGGAGAGTTTCTTTTGGATTGGTAACAGAGAGAATGCAGTTTCTATGCGAATATATGGGTCCTGTTTGTTGTTGTCCTTTGGTGAAAAATATTATTTCCCAATTGTTTTTCCACTTAATTATTAACTCAGATAGCAGATTGATCGTTTAATCTAATCCACTATGCGTTGAAAACACAATATAACAAAAGTTATAGTACTTCAGTAAGCATCTCTTTGTGAGAGACACCGGGTCGACTTTGAATATTATTACCTTATTCACTCTAATGACATTCCTCAGAGGATTGTACCGTGATTAAATGCTTTGTCGAACAAATAACTTTTTAACTCTCTTCTGAAATCTGAATAATAATATCGATTTAAAATCCCAATCTTCTGGGCCTGACTTCTACAACTCGCGCGTTGTAGAAGAGCTGTTACATAAGAAACATAATATAACGAGGGGTATAATGGTTCAGTAGAGAGCTTATTATTGGTCCAGTGGCTCTCTTTGTGAGAATCTCTCGACCAATTTTGCACCTATAATATGGATTTAAAAGTGTAAGAAGATTGAAACTGTGGCATTGTGGAATGTAGAAGTTGTGATGTTTTTTTCTTCTTCATATTGTGGTAGGTAAGTCTTTGTGATTATGGTGTTGTTCCGAAAATCGGGGAGAAGTTTAGAAGAGAAGGACCCTGCCCCGAGTTGCCTATCTATAAGAGGTTGGGGAGTGAGTGAGTGAGTGAGTGAGTGAGTGAGTGAGTGAGTGAGTGAGTGAGTGAGTGAGTGAGTGAGTGAGTGAGTGAGTGGGTGAGTGGATGAATGTGTGAATGAATGAATATGTGTATGAATGTATGGATGATTGAATATGTGAATGAATGTTCGAATGAATGTGCGAATGAAGGAATGGGTGAATGAATGAATGATTGAATGTGTGAATGAATGTGTGAATGAATGGGTGATAGATGAGATAGTACTTAGGTGAATGAATAAATGAAATAAATTTTTATCTAGCCTATTGATAAACTAAAATGACTGGGTGAACAGGCTTTGAGAATTATGATGAAGACGATTATCATTATATAGATAATTATATCATTATTTTTAATAATAATAATAATAACAAAAATTATTATGATGATGATTATTATTAAGTAATTGTTACGCAATTTATAACAATTCTACCCCAAGGTTCAATCATTTTGATGATGAATGCGTTTAACATTAACCACAGAAATCTAACAACAACAACAATAATAATTATACCAATAATTATGATAATAATAATAATTATAATAATAATAATTATTATTATTGATGATGATTCGTATAACAGCATCCCAATAATGTCCCGCTGCGTTCCGGATCCTTCTTCCTTCGTGAACAAAAATAGCTCGGCCGCCAAGTACTCCAACATTACCAATAGCTTTAAAGAGGTTTGTATCTGTGTGTATGTATATATATATATATGTGTGTTCGTGTGTGTACGTGTTTGTGTGCGGGTGTTTGTATGTGTTTATTGGTTGTATGTGTGTGTGTGTGTGTGTGTGTGTATTTATGAATGTGTGTTTGTTTGATTGTATGTGTGTGTTTGTGTGTGGGTGTTTATGAACATTACTTTTGATTGTATGTATTATTTATTATTATTGTTATTATTTGTATTATTATTATTGTTGTTTATTGTAGATTTTTCAGTTGGATGATTTCATGACGAAGACTCTGAACGACCTCTCACTATGCTGGAGGGAGCTTATTGGTTTGACTGTGATTGCCGTTGGTAAGTTGAACTCGTTTGTATGTTTGTATGTATCTATGTTTGTTTTTTTTATATCTATGTTTGTTTTTGTATGTATGCTTGTATGTATGTATGTATGTATGTGTGTATGTTTGTTTGTTTGTTTCTATGTATTTATGTTTGTTTGTTTGTTTGCATGTATGTATGTATGTTTGTTTGTAAGTATGTATGTTTGTTTGTATGTATGTTTGTATATTTATGTTGTTGGTTCTGTTGGCGTCACAACAGCCCCACAACAACAACAACAACTATACTACATACATACCATAACCAGAGAAATCACTGCATCAAAACT
Organism: Helobdella robusta; assembly: GCF_000326865.2. Classification (NCBI taxonomy): domain Eukaryota; kingdom Metazoa; phylum Annelida; class Clitellata; order Rhynchobdellida; family Glossiphoniidae; genus Helobdella; species Helobdella robusta. The sequence goes on from NW_008704785.1 coordinate 1,621,315, forward strand.
GACATAACTGTTACATCAACAACGGCATAAATGATGTCATCACATCAACAACATTAACAACAACAACAAAATAATGCTATCACATCACATCAACAACATTAGCAACAACAACAACAATATCCACATTCACATGACTCAAATATAATGGCTCTTTTTTTAGCAATTTTTTTTCACTGTGGGATTTCATTTGAATAATTCTGTATCACGTGTGCTTGCCTGTTTAGGGTGTATTTGCTTAATTTTATTATTATTATTATTGTTGTTGTTGTTATTATTATTATTGTTATTGCAAAATTTGCATTTGATGTGTTTATCTCTCCTCTAACAAGCCATTGTATAGTGTTTTTGTTTCTTAGCTTGTAGCTTGAATTTTATAACCTCATTGAAAGCATTTAATCTCGAATTAAATTTAATTATTTATAAATAGTTATGACAATAATAATTATTATTATAATTATGGTTATTATTATTGTTTTATTGTTTTCTGTCGTAATAATAATTTATGATTTTTACAGTGATTGCATTCTTGATGGTGGTGCTAATGAGGTTTCTGGCTGCTGTCATAGTTTGGGTCATTGTGGTTCTCTCTGTGGTCGGAAGCATCGGTGGGTTTGTGTGTGTGTATGTGTGTGTGTGTGAGAGAGAGAGTATGTGTGAGTATTGTGTATGTACGAAGTTCATGTTTGCCTCTGGACGGTTTAATATTTAACACGTAACAGCAGCTTGATATATTGATTCTTTCATTTTTTTTATTTTTTACAAGTTTCATGTTTGCATGTACTGTGTATGTATGTTTGTGCTTACGTTTCTGATGTGTATTATGGTGAAATTGGTGATGATGAACTGAATGAATGGATGAATGAATGAATGAATGAACGAATGAATGAAGGAATGAATGAAGGAATGAATGAATGTATGAATGAATGAATGAATGGACGGACGGACGAATGAATGAATTGGTTAAAGAATGAAAAAATGAGAAAACGAACGAACGAATGAATGAATGAATGACATTAATGACAACAAGAATTATAGCAAGAGTACGTAATGATGAATAATACTTACTCATAGTAGCGTTTGGATTATTATCCTTCCATTGAAATACAGTCGGGTCAGTTTTCCTCTGGTGGTGCTTTGTGGTGCACTTGAAAGCAGAGGAACAGGAAGAGTTTTTGGTGCCCCTGGTGGGTTCGTCCTTGAAGAAAAAATGGACATTCCTCATTTTTGCCATTGTGGCCAGTGTTCTTACTGTAAGTTTTTGTGTCTGTATGTCAGTCTGTGTGTGCGTGTGTGTGTGTTTGTTTGCGTGCGTACGTGTCTGTGTGCAGTCATCATTTTCATCATCATTTTAGTGGTCATCATCATTATTATTATTATGATTGTTATTATTATTCACAGTAGTCATAATTACCATTCACGAATTTGCTGCCAGTCTATCATCATAATTCAAATAGCAGCTGTCTTGTCGGCATCGGCCACACAACTTTATCTCTAGTTTTTAAACTATAGATAGTATTGTTGATGTATTAAACTCTCCCTCCCTCCTTTTCTCTCTCTCTCTCTCTCTCTCTCTCTCTCTCTCTCTCTTTCTCTCTCTCTCTCTCTCTCCTACTCACACACACGCGCGCACACAGGTTATCCTGCTACTGATGCTGCTGATAATGAGGAAGAGGATCTCATTGGTCGTGGCTCTCTTCCATGAAGCTGGTGAGTGATTGAGCGAACATTAGTGGAGAAATGAATGGATGGATGGATGGATGGATGGGATGGATGGATTGGAGGGATGGAGGGATGGATGGATGAATAAAATAATTAATTAAGGAGAGGAATTTACGAGAGAGTGAATGAATAAATGAATTAATAAACGAGTGAATGATTAAATGAATAAAGGAACGAACGAATGAATGAATGAACGATCGATCGGCTAAATAAACGAGTAAATGATATCAGTAGAGTTTAAACATCATACAGCAGCAAGCATCAGTAACAACGTTAAAAACGAATCAATCTATTGATCTTGCAAATTGATAAAGGCTTTCTTTCTTAAGATTGCGTTATCAGTGTTTTTTCATTCATTCATTTGTTTGTTTTTTAACTTATTCACTCATTCGTTCATTCATTCACTCATTCATTCATTTTTTTACCTTATCTCTTCAATCAATCATTTTATTCATTTTTTTTTCAGGAAAATGCTTGGCTGACGTCCCAATGCTACTGATTCAGCCGATTTGGACCTTTTTGTTCTGCCTAGTAGCAGCACTATACTTCATATTTATACTGTCTTGTATCTCTACTATGGGTGGGTCTCTTTGTTTATTCATTCATTCATTCATTCACTCAGTCGTTCATTCAGTCGTTCTTTCATTTGTTCATTCATTCACTCATTCATTCACTCATTCATTCATTCATCTATTTCGATAGTTACCGAAATGTTGAAATGTTTGATAAACATTTCTCGCCATGTAATTAATGGTTATCCATTTAGCATTTAGCATTCATCTATTTCGATATTTATGCTCTGCTTTATGGCAGAAATATACTTCACGATTTTGTCGTTTGGTTCATCCATTCGTTCATTCATTTATTCGTTCATTCTTTCGTTCATGCATTCTTTCATTTAGTAACTGGTTCATTCATTCGTTCTTTCTTTCATGAAGTGTTTGCAGGCTCAGCCTAGTTGATTGATTAAATGTTTGACGCGTTTTTTTTATTTAACTTTTTTCCTTTATTCATTTATCCAATTACTCGTTCTTTCATTCAGTCATTCATTCATTCACTCTATTGTTCTTTTATTCGTTCATTTGTGTTGACTTTTTGGTTTAGTTCATTTTATTCAATCCTATAGGAGTTCCCGAGGCAAGATTTAAGAATAATATCTATAAGGCGAGTGAACTAATGAATGAATGAATGAATAAACGAATGAACAAATAAATGAATTGTTTAAAGGTGAAATTCCAAAAGAACACTTTTGAAAAGCAATTTTGGTGGATCCATCTGATCGGTTGGATTTGGACCACTGAATTCACCCTGGCCTGCCAGGAGTTTGTCATTACAAGCACAGTGGCTATTTGGTACTTTACCACGTTAGTTTTAAGATTCTTTTCCATTCATTCGTTCGCTCCATTCATCCATTAATTCATCGAATTGTTCATCCATCCATTTATTCAAATTTGTTATACCCGAGGCGTGGTTTAACGTTTTGATATGGATTTTTTTTTGATCGTTTAGAGTGGTTCTTCTTCTCAAAATTACAAATTTTTGTTGCGGTATCATCTATCATTTGAAGCACCAAGGAACAATTATAATAATAGTGAATAATTTGTTTTTAATTTCGCCACACCAAAGAAATAAAAAGCGTTTGGGAAGCCCAATCTGCAAATCGATGTCTATGCTTATTTTGCACCATCTTGGTTCAATTGCTCTCGGCTCTATGGTCATAGCTATTGTAAAGATTATCAGATATATCCTCATGTACATCGAATCTAAGTGAGTTGTGTGTGTGTGTGTGTGTGCGTGTGTGTGTGTATATATTTGTTTGTTCGTGTGTGTGTGTGTGTGTGCGTGTGTTCGTGTGTGTTTGTTTTGATACTTTGATATTTTAATAACTTCTTATTCATATTTTATTTCTTCAAAAAAAAAACTAAGTTGGTTACATGCATGTATGTATACATTTATGTATGAATGAATCGGTGTATGTGCTTGTGTATGTATGGTGTGTTCGTGCGTGTGTGTGTGTGTGTGTGTGGTGTGTATGTGTGGATTTGAGGTAACATGTGGGATTGATTGAATTGAAATATGTGTGCTTGTGTGTGTGTGTTACTTAGCTATAGCTAATCAGGTGTAAACAATTCAGGTGAGTTTTTGTAATAGTTGTAATAATATGTATGTTGCTCATCTACCTATCTGTCTTTTTGTTTGTCTGTTTGTCTGTCTGTCTGTCGGTCTGTCTATTTATTTATTTGTCTGTCTATCTGACTTTTTTTAAAAATTCATTTTAATCAACAAGTACAATTACAGCACGTACGACAACATCAACAACAACACCACTACCAACATTAACGACCATACCAACAACAACATCAACAACACCACTACCAACATTAACGACCACATTAACAACGACAACAACGACAACAACATCATCAACATCAACATCAACGACAGATGCAAAGGCAGTGAGAATGCATGTGCAAGGTGCTGTCTGAAGTGTTGTATCTGCTGTCTCTGGTGTCTGGAGAAGGTCCTCAAGTTTCTCCATCAGAATGCTTACACCATCATTGGTTGGTTATTATTATTATTATTATTATTACTATAATTACTATTTATTATTATTATTATTATTACTATAATTACTATTTATTATTATTATTATTTATTATTATTTTTTTTATTATTATTACTATTTATTATTATTATTATTATTTTTATTTATTTATTTGTTTAATTTTTTTTTCTACAGCTATCGAAGGAACAAGTTTCTGCACTTCAGCTCGTAAGGTAAGATTGCATTCGCGCACGCACACACACACGCACACATCACAAACACGTATACATACATACACAGACATATACATACATACACACACCACACACAGACAGACATACATACTCACATACGTACAACCACACACAAACAAACAAACAAACAGGCTTTTGAGATAATATCAAGCAATGCGCTGAGGGTCCTGGCCATAAATAGTGTCGGAGACTTTGTACTATTCCTTGGAAAAGTTGCAGTTATGTGTCTGACTGGCGTCTTCGCTGTTCTCTGGCTCAGGGTTTGTTGTTGTTGTTGTTGTCGTCGTCGTTGTTGTTGTTGGTGCTGTTGTTGGTGCTGTTGTTGTTGCTGTTGCTATTATTAGATTTACATATATCATACATATATAATACATGCATTCCTATCTACATACATACAGACAATTCCTAGCATCAATTATTTGGCAGTTCCAGTATTTCTCGTTTGCGTGTTCGCGTTCGTCATTGCTCACTGCTTCTTATCAGTATACAAAGTATGTATGTATGTATGTATGTATGTATGTAAGTATGTTTGTATGTATGTTTGTATGTATGTTTGTATGTATGTTTGTATATATGTTTGTATGTATGTTTGTATGTATGTTTGTATGTATGTTTGTATGTATGTATGATGTTTGTATGTATGTTTGTATGTATGTATAATTATATTACAGATGGTTGTGGATGCACTGTTGATTTGTTTCTGCGAAGACTGTCAGAAAAACGACGGGACACCAGGTCGCGAGTACTTCATGAGCCACTCACTGATGGTTCGTTCGTTTGTTTGTCTGTTTTGTTGTTGGGATGGGGCACAAGTTTGTCGTTGTTGTTATTGTTGTTTGTATTATTATTGCTGTTGTTGTTGGTGTTGTTGTTGTTGTTGTCTGGCCACACCTTGGTTTATAAATATCGCGTTATTGTTTCTTTGTTTCATAGCAATTTGTGACGGATTCGAGTGCCAAAATTAGTAACACGGCTGGGGCCGTGGTAGGATCGGGTGATGCCACTGAGGGCACCGTTTTGAAGCCCGCTCTGGGACCGTAGGTTGGTGGGTCTGTTTTTTGATTGGTTGGTTTGTTGGTTGACTGGCTGGCTTGCTGGCTGGCTGGCTGGCTGGTTGGTTGATAAACTGAACAATCAATTGAGTGATTGATTGATTAATTGGTTGGTTGGTTGATGAACTGAACAACCAATTGATTGATTATTCGATTCAATAGACTGAATAAATCGTATTCTTAACAACTTTAAATATAACTTTTTCATTTTCACACACACACACACACACACACACACACACACACACACACACACACACACACACACACACACACACACAGACCACGAAAGAACATTGTAGAAGGCTCTAGAACATTGAGTCCATTAAAAAAATTAATTATGTGGTACGAGAGAGAGAGAGAAAGAAAAAGAGAGGAGACATTTTTTTGTGTATTTAATGTGCTTTTACTTGAATATATATATGATCGAACACAACAATCAATGTCATAATTAAATTATTATGCATACTTTTGCCATAATTACATAATACTTACGAATCATTAGTTTTTCCTTGCTTTTATTATGACTTTATTATGATTTTTGTCGCTTTTTCGTATGCTTTTTTTATTCTCTTTTCTGAAATTACAAACTGGTCTTAATTATATGTTACTACTACTATTACTGCCATTATACATGCATACACATATATATATATAATCTGGAAACAAGATGTAAAAGCTTAATTAATATTAATTAATTATCTAACTAATTAATTAATTAATGTATATTTATTTTATTAGTATACATATATATGACGCACGTTCTATTTGATGTGTCAAAATACTTTTAATGTATTGCCATTAGCATTAAAAATGCAAATAATAATAATATTAATAATAATAATAAAAGTGATGATGATGATGATTAATTAATGTAGATGGTGATGATGATGATGATGGCGATGATAGTAAGAGTAGTAATGATAATGATAGTTACATAGATGGTGGTGATGATGACGATTTAAAACGAGCCGAAAAGTAATAATGATTAAAATTATGATTGCTAATTACGGTTACATGTCTGATTACTGAGTGATTTCATCGCAATCCTCGTCATTCTCAGACATTTACAATGAGGTTAATTGTAGTTTATTATTTATTCATTAATTATAGTTTATTATTTATTTATAATATAATTATTAAAACTGATAATAATAATATTCATATATATATATATATATATATATATATATATATATATATATATATGTATTTACATATATTTAGGATACAGGCTTTACGAAGGTCACAGGATTTTCTGCGTTCCTCCAATGCTGAAAACGCTGTGACCTTCCCAAACAACTGTATACATAACACACACACACACACACACACACACACACACAGATATATATATATATATATATATATATATATATATATATACATATTATACATAAATAGCTATTGCCATTATATTTTTAGAGTCACTATTATTGATTGTTTTGTGCACGTGTATGTGTGTGTGTGTGTGTTATATTTTTTGATAATTATTTATTATATACTCTTCACACGAAGACAATTTTTTGCTACAAGTAAAAGTTTCGATCTTATTGGTGTTTGTGTGTGTCTGAGTTTGTTCTTACTTATTGGTGTTAGTGTGTGTCTCAGTGTGTTCTTTTTGGTGTTTGTGTGTGTCTGAGTGTGCGTGTGGATGTGTTATACGGTTTAATTCATTCAAATTTTGTCAGGCTAGTTTTATCGTTACTACTGCTATTACGCAACAATGTTTCATCTTTCCCCTTCTTAACGCGTATTTGTACATCTATCTATCTGAAAATTATGAAATTTATATTTATTTTATTTTTATTGTTGTTGTTTGTTCTTTCTCTCTATTTTTCAGTGAATAAATAAAAGAATAAAACGAATTTGATGTGGTTTTTTTTTATATTAGAAATTTTTTCTTCAAAAATTCAAAAAGACAGATGTCTCTGATCTATCTATACTATATATATTTATACTATAGATATACAGATACACTTAGCATTGATTTCTATGGCATTCATTATGTGTTTGTTCGTCTTTGTGCGTGCGTGCGTGCGTTTGTTCACGTGCTCGTTCGTGCTAACTTAGGGTGTTTAAAATTATAAACTAGAGAAAATTAATTGAATAACTAGTCAAAGCATTTAATGTATGCAGGCTGATGTTAATAGCATTACGATTGTAGTGACGACAACGATGATGATATGAGTCTCATGATAATGGTCATAGATATCATGATAATGGTGATAGGTATCATGATAATGGTGATAGATATCAACATGATGGTGATGATAGGTATCACGATAGGTATCATCATATCAGATGCCCGCGTCTCATGAAATCTAAATTGATCTCATTCAACGATGGCCTCAAGTCCGGATCGTTTGACCAGCATTTGTTGATCAGAGTCTGCTGGTTTTTATGAAAAAGAAATTATTAATGTAATTATAGTTATAATTATTGTTGTTTATAATTATTATACAATAATTAGGAAATTATTAAAGGAATGGAAGAACGACAACGGGGAAATTTCTCAGAAGATTCATATCTTCTTCATCTTTTATTCAACTTTTTCGATTTTAATTTTTCTTTCTTTCCTCCATATTTTCTCTATTTCCTCAATATCTCTCTTTCTCTCTCTTTCTCTCTCTCTCTCTCTTTCTGTCTTTTATTCTAAAATTCCGTAAAAAACACAACAAACTTTGAACAGGGAATTAATCTTCAAGTGCTTCATAGGTTGTCTAACTCCGATAGTAGCATTTCTCATAAATTTCTCGCTCCTTCTCTCTTTCTCTCTTTCTATCAATCATTCTCTCTATAAAATTCTGTAAAAAGAACGAACCCTAAGTAGAGAATGAGCATTCAAATGTCTCATAGGCTGCCTAACACCGCTTGCCACTTTCCACATCAGCTCATCCACCGTTAAATTTTTCATGGCTAGCTGGCCGCTAATAACCTCGTAAAGAAATGTCCTAAAATGAATGAATGAATGGATGGATGGATGGATGGATGGATGGATGGATGGATGGATGAGTGAATGAATCAATGGATAAATAAGCGAGGAAACGAGTAGTGGATCTACAAAAATTGGTGCTCGAATTTTCAAATTATAAAATACGTAAAACAATAATAATAACTGCAATAACAGCAATATTAACCCAAATGCAAATAGGTCAGTCTGCATGCTAAACTCCTTATCGTCAATATAATCCCATTCATTCTGTGCCGGCTTTATCTAATGTTATTACACAATTTATTTATTATACTTATAATTATTTTTATATATCATTATTATTTTTATTATTATTAATTACCATAATTTAAAAATAAATATCATCTACTTTTTTCAGGATCTCCGGAGCGTAGTAACTCAAGACACCCCGCGAGAAACAGGCAGATTCATTGGGCCTGACCAATTTTATTTTTTTTTTTTAGTAGTATTAGTAGTAGAAGTAGCAGCCACACTTGCAGTGATTATAGCAGCAGTAGTAGCGATAAAAGTAGCAGCAGTGGTAGAGTTAGTAGTAGCAGCTGTAGTGATAACAACAACATTGAGAGCGGTACTACTGGCTGTTACATATTAATATTAGTTGTTGTTATTCAAACAAGAAAAAAGAAATTACTTAGAATGTTTCAGCTGTGGACTGGAATGGTCCAGAAGGGACAACTTGACCTTGGGGTCATAGTAAACGTTTCTAGTGTTGACGGTTCTAACTACAATCTTTTTGGCATGTAGGTAGCCGAGGGCATGAGCCACGTGACCGCAAATACTTAGCCGCAACCGAGTCGGTAGTCGGTCGGTCGTCAAGTGTATTCGCTCGTATACTGACATTCCTTTAAGTTCACTTTTTGTGGTGGTGGTGGTGGTGGTTGGGCGGTTTTGTCGTTTTTGGTCGTTGTTTTAATCCTATTCATTGTCGTTACAAAAATAAAAATAACAATAGAAACAGTAATCGTTATAATCCCCATCATCCTTCTAACGACCATCCCCACCAACCTAGTAACCACGGCCATCAAGTTGGGCCCTGCGGAGGCCCCCATGAATAGGCAGACGTTCTCGTGCCTAATTTTGCTCAGTTTCGTTACCTCCCTTAGGAAGTTAGGGACTCTATTTTCGCTCACCAGTTTGTACTTGTATACGAACACGTTGCCATGCCAACGACCTCTAAAATTATTATTTTATTATTAGTAGTAGTAGTAGCCGTATTAGTAGTAGTAGCAGTAGTTATAATAGTATTGCAGTCAGTATCATCATTATTGTTGTTAGTATTAAATAAGGCGGGAATATCTTTAAGGTCGAAGCTAGAGCAGCGGAAAGACAAACTAATAAATTATATACTCAATATATTAATGAAACATTCTGAATTAAAAGTTAATTTGTAAGTTAATTAGTTAATTAATTAATTAAATAATTGAACCGATAATAAAAAAAATGATTTCTCACTTGTGAATATTAAAGGTCAGACCAGCCCTTACAAGGTCAAGCAGTACAAGGTCACCAACGGGCACGTTCCAATCTAATAATACCCCTTTCATGTACTGGTCGCAATTGCTTTGTGGGATAATAATAAAAATAATGATTATTATTGTTATCATCATCATTATCCTCCTAATCATCATCATCCTTATTATAAATTATAATAATATTATATTGTAATTAATTATAATTAAAGTTAAACAGACTCGAATAGCGAGCAGAGTGATACAGTATCAGATGCGTCAATGCTATCTTTCTCCATGCTACTATTAATCAGGGTGTCTTTACCTTTTAATTGATAATGAAAGGTCAAATGTTAATCATTTTTTATTGTTTAAAATTAATGCAACCTTCACAGTCAAACAGACAGACTGACAGACAGTCTGACAGTAGTATATTTAAAACAATGAAATATCAAATCCGTACTCATCCAAGCATTGGTGTTCTCATCATTGTTCGAGTTGAACGATCCATTCAATTTATAGGCCGCTCTCTTTTTCTTAGCAAAGTTCTCATCGTCAACTAAAGTTTCTTTGGTCACATCAAGTAACTTTTCCGGCGACAACTGCTGACTACTTAAGCTGCTTAAGCTACCGTAGCTGCTGCTATTTGTATTAGTGGTAGTAGTGCTCATGTTTGACGGTGACGTCATATCTTGGGGCGATTTCTGCTCGCAACGATTTGCCAGTCCGAAATTCGGTGGACCGAAATCGTACTTGAATTTGCGCTGTTTCCCCGGCGGGTTAGTTAAGGAGTAATTGAAGCTTGTCGGGCGTCTACATGGCGACGTTTCGGCTGTTGAATCGTGTATGAAGCAGTCACTGCTGCCTGGCGAGGTGCACGCGGATGTGATTCTCGTCGACGAGCAGTTGGTCGAAGCGCTGGACAATCGCTTCGCACGTTCGTTTCGCTGCCACCACATGTTCTCTTGCCAGAAAGGATGCTGATGCTGATGAGGAGGAGAAAGATGCTGCTGATTATGATAGTTATACTGCTGCTGTTGTTGTTGTTTCTGCTGAAGATGATGAAGATGGCGATGGTGGTAGGGTGGGGGGAGGTAGTTGATGGACGTGGTTGAGTCCATTGTGTCGCAATCGGATGATGAGATGTTGCAACTTGTGGCTATCGTCTTCGCCCGACGTCTCGGTCTTTTCTGATCCTTTTTGTATCTGCATGCAGGTGAGTGATTTTTATTATTGTTGTTTAATATTATATGGTAATTATTGTTTATTTTTGTTGTTATTATTATAATTATTATATATCAGGGGTGGGCATGTAGTCCAGTAGTAAGATTGTGTTATACATTCGTTAGTGTTTGTTTTTAAACAGTAGAAGTAGTACTAGTAAAATTATCAGCAATATAAAAAGAAGTAACAATAAATTAGTAGTGGTAGCAGCAGCAGTAGTAGTAGTAGTAGTGTAGTAGTAGTAGCAGCAGCAGTAGTAGTAGTAGTGGCAGCAATAGCAGCGGTAGTAGTAGTAGTAGCAGCACTCGCCTTAAACTTTCAGAATGCGGAAAGCCAATACAGCCAACCGTGGGTGAATCATTGTCATTGTCGTCATCCTCTCTATTGCTATTTTTCAGATTAAGGTTAAAATCATTAATAATTGTTATCTTAGTGTCATTGTCATACTTAATTTCGACATTATTGGTACGATTTATTTCAATTTTTTGAGTTTGTTGTTGCTGCTGCTGTTGAAGTTGTGGCTGTTGCAGCTGTGGCTGTTGCAGTTGCTGCTGTTGATGCTGCTGTTTAGATTGTTCGTTTTTGTTCACATCGATCCAGTTAATAAACCTAGAGACTAAACTGTGAAACAGATTTTTCTCTCTCCCGCTGTTCTGAGATGAGATTTGGCTTTGAAGTTTTTCCACTTTGTTACTATTATGAATATAATTATTATTATTACTATTATAAATATTATTATTATTACTATTATTGTTGTTGTTATTATTCATTTTTTGTTTCGGTGACTGAGATGAATTTCGCCTTTCAAGAAGATTCAAAGCTTGAGTTTTAGTTGGCGACTGAATATGTTTTGTCATGTTATTATTATAAATATTATTATTATTGTTGTTGTTGTTGTTGTTAGTTGTAAAGGTAGTAGCAGTTGTAGTACTAGTGGCTGCGTTGGAATTATTGGTGGTGGGGGTAGAGGCGTTAGGTTTGTTTTTGTTGCCGGCGTTGTTCAATATCTTGCCGTTTCTATCCAAAGAACCCTTTCGGCTTAAATTGCAACTTTTTGCAAACAAATTACTATTGATATTATTATTTAGATTATTATTATTTTTATTATTATTATTATTATTATTATTCATATAACTATTTTTAAAACTGAAGCTGGATACGCTTGAAGTAGTCCTAGATATTGTCGGGCGAATTGTGAATTGTTGTTGTGGCTGTGGCGGTTGTAGTTGTAGGTGGTTGTAGGGTAGTTGTGGGTAGTTGTGGGGTCCGCCAAAGGGGAAGAAATCGCGTTCGGTAGCACTGAGTGGCGAATGGAGGCAGATGTGTGGCAGGCAATGTCTGTCACATCTTGGAACTTCAGCTTCGTTTGCTTGTAAAATTTTCGTCCAATGTTCGTCACCTTGTTTTTGATTGGTGGATAAGTTGGGGCTTGATTAAATAATTGGCTGGTTGGTTGGTTAGTTGAATAGTTGATTGGTTGGTTGGTTGGAGCTTGATTAAATGATTGGCTGGTTAGTCGGTTGGTTGAATGGTTGGTTCGTTGGTTGAGTGATTTAGCATGATTGGTTGACTGGTTTTGTAATGTGAATGAATAACATAATGAGCACTTATATAGAAAGTCAAATTTTTTAATCTCATCCATTATATTTCTAAACAATTAACATATTTAATAATTTAAACAGAAACATATACACACACAGACACACACGCACAATCATACACACACATACACACACACACACATATAAATATATGTATGTATATATATATATACCTGTGTATATTTTGGCATAACTGCCAGTTCTTTTGTTTGGTGATGTGATTTTGTGATTATGACCGGGGCATTTTTTATGACACTTGCTTCTGAGAGAAAATTAGATAATAATAATTTTTCATAATTACTGCTATAATTTGTTATAATATTGTTATAATATAGTTATAATTTTAGCAATGTAAAGAACAAATGAATTAACAGGTAAATAAGTGATCGCCAACTAACTTGCATCTTTTGCAATGGAAAACATTTCTCTGGCACATTTTACAATTCCAGTCATTCGGGCTGCTATCTTCTCGGCTAATAATAATAATAATTATTATTATTAAAACATTAATAAATATTATTATATTTATGATAACAATAATTATTGATATTTTATTAAAATTCTCAGATACCTTAACGATTTTACCGTATTTATTTAACATTTTTTGACCTTTCATGAGCGTTAGTGTTTGGCGCCTTAGCCGGGCGTTCGGTTCATCTCGAAGTGCCAGTTCTGCCTACCGAAAGTGGCCCACTTGGCACTCCATTCGTTGTGGCAAAAATTCAAATTGGATTAGCGTCACAAGTTCCTCAAGGTTCGGTGCAGGGTCCTCAATTATTTGTTATCTACATTAATGACATCGACTCTGGCATAATGTCAAAGATATCCAAATTTGCGGACGACAAGTACCAAGACAAGATTTCACAAAACTATACAAATGGTCTGAAGATTGGCAAATGCTATTTAACATAGACAAATGTAAAGTTAGGCTTTCAATATCAACTGGGCAGTAAGGACCTTCGATCTACAGAAGAAGAAAAGGGCTTCGGAATCACTATTCATAGAAGCACGAAAACATCAAGACAATGTACTTTGGCAGCAGCCAAAGCAAATCAAATACTCGGATGTCTCATCCAGACATATAAGTTAATAACTGGAAAAGAAGAAACACCGTTCACCAGGATCTTTCAACTAGAATATAAGAAAGGATTAAGAGGTCATAGATACAAGCTCTTCAAGAAGACAGAAAATCCAACAAAGCAAAGATTCTTCAGCAGCATGGTGTTAAACGCCTGGAACGAGCTGGGCTGTGAAATTGTTTCAGTGGATTCAATCAACAACTTCAAAATCAAGCTAGGAGAGTTTGAATACTAGGAGACATTTATTTTGAAGTGGTTCTTACACGGATGCTAGTCTATTGAACCACTTTAAACTTTGTTATTATTATTATTATTATTTAAAATTAAAAAATTATTTCAAACCTAGAAAGCCTTGACAGTCTACCTGTAGCCATTGTGCTTGATGACGTCATACTTTTTTCATAATTCAAGAGATAATTATTTTCGTCATAAATCTATTATTATTATTATTTATTGTTATTATTTATTAATATTTTTATTATTACTAAATAAAAAATGTTATCAAACGGTCAATTTTATGTAATATTTAATTAATTTTTTCCAATTTTAAATTACGCGAGGATTATTTTAAGCTAACACCTATTACGACAACAAAAGTGGCATATGTACAACAGAGATAAACACACGCACACACACACACATACAAAACATACAAATAGATGGAGATAAAGCGAATACTCATACAGACAAACAAACATCGCAAACATACATAAATACATACATACATACATACATACATACATACATACATACATACATACATACATACATACATACATACATACATACATACATACATACATACATACATACATGCATACATACATACATACATGCATACATGCATACACACAAACATACATACAATACAAACATACATACAATACAATAAGATACAAAATACACTGCATATTGCATACATTTAGAAACACACAAACACAGATGTTTGATTTTTAAACACCTGTTCGTTTAGCAAGCTGATGAAGATGACGACGACGACTAAGATGATGACGACTAAGATGATGGTGATGATGAATAGCAAATAAATTCTGAAAATTAATAATATTTATTATACGCTCTCAAGATAGCAGTATTGTTACTGTGTTTTCAAAGCAAAACTCGATTACTATCATTTTTTATCTGTAGTAGTAGTTTTAGTAGTAGTAGTTGTTGTTGTAGCAGTAGTACTAGTAGTAGCAGTAGTAGTAGCAGTAGTAGTAGTAGTGGTGATAGTAGTGTAGTGGTGGTGGTAGTAGTAGTAGTAGTAGTAGTAGTAGTAGTAGTAGTAGTAGTAGTAGTAGTAGTAGCAGTAGTAGTAGTAGTACGAATTATAATTTTTTGGATCGTCATACTTGTAAACAGTAAACAAACAACCAGGAATGAAAATAAAACAAACATTGTTATGAATCTTGGAATCTATTTGATTAATTATTAATTTATTTATCAAAAAATTTAGCTAAATATTTGTCTATTAATTGAAATAATAGTAATAATAATCTATAATTTAATTTAATAAATCATAATAAAGTTTCTGTGGCAGGTTACGGAAATAAAAGTAATTTTTTTTAATAAATTTCATCGTCATCATCATCATATCATCATTATTGTTATCATTACTATTATCATCTTAATGATATAAATCATCGTCATCATCATCATCATCGTCGTCGTCATCATCGTCATTATCGATTTAATAAGAGCTTTCTTTCATACATAATTCTCGACCAGCTGTTCAATAAATATATCAACAATAATAATAATAATAATAATAATTATTATTATCATTATAATTATTTTTATTATTATTGTTATTATTATTACTACTATTACTATTTCACAAAACAATTTATAAATATTATATTATGAATATGACTAATTATCCGAGATAATAAAACTTACTTCGGTAAATACCCAATAAATACTACAACGATTACAAATGTTTTTACTACTTCTACTACTGCTGCTGCTGCAGCCACTACCACCACTACTACTACTACTACTGCTGCTGCTGCTGCTACAACAACTACTACGGCGTGGTGCGTGGTTTAACGGTTCAACATACTGGGCTGAATTATGTGTAGTTCTCGTTAAAGTTCGATTAATCTATTACGATTTTTTATTTACTACTACTACTACTGCTGATGCTGCTGCTGCTGTTACTACTACTACTGCTGCTGCTGCTGCTTCTGCCGCTACTACAACAACTACTAAAAAAATGAATAAAATTCGTCAATTTATTTTAGAAGGACTCTGAGCTTCTTTCTTCTTCTTTGAAGCCCATGCAAAATGAGACTAGGGTCCTACTACTACCACTACTACTACTACTACCACTACTACTACTACTACCACCACCACCACCACT